>NC_072740.1:120443787-120743787 GCF_026930045.1 Uloborus diversus
CCCTCGCGTTAGTCGAGACTCTACTGTAACTTTACCCATTGGCATTGGAAGTTACATTAAGATATTAATGGTTAAGCACAAAGCTTATAGTTGAAATTAAAAGCGTACAGCTAGAGCAGTAGAATACAGTTCTTTAGGACTCTAAATATTTTCCTATGTTAGTTAAAGTAAATGCCAAAAGTAAAGCAAAGTAAAGCATATTTCCTTCCAAATGTGTTTAAGAAGTATAATTAAAAGAAAAAGAATGAGTGTGAGGCAATTTCATACATATTTTTATTATAGCTTTATTTTATATTGTTATGAGCACAGAAGTGAAGATCGCTTATCTTAGGCAAATCTTCAAGAACTTACTGATTTAATGGTCCCAATAGGCAAAGCAAAGGATTTAAGGTACTTCTTCTGATCTTCTGATATTATATCTGCTCCCAGTTCTCTTCTGAATGCATGACTGTCAGTTAACAGTTTCCGTGTTTCTTCAAGCTCTTTGTGCTCTTTATCAAATAACCGCTTCAGATGATCGACGTGCAACACCAAAACTTCAAAGGCACGACTAACCCGCTCTTCCTACATCATAAATGAAAGGAATGGAAATTATCCATATAAAAATGGTTCAAAGTTAAATTAAATGCAGTTAGCATTGTTTTAAAGCATAATAAAAATGATTATACTGTTTATTAACACTTCTGTTTTGACTCAACTTTTTTTCTAGAATATATTATGACAAATGTTTTCATTGAAAAACATTTTAAAGCAGGATATCAACGATTTATGTCAATTTTTATTTAAAAGTACCAAAATACAGGAATCAATTGTTTAAGCATTAAAAAAATTATGAAAACTTGTTATTTTTTCAGGTTAACCAGAACAAAATCTCTTAAACATTTGATCTTTCAAGATCAAAAATTAATTCCCTTCTTTATGGATTAGTTTCACAGGATAAGTAGACAAATGAAGAAGTCATAAACAATTTCATTCACTTTAAAACATTGTTCTTTACTAATTAGTTTTCCAAAATAGTACAATAATTTACTGTTTTAAAAAGAATCACCTTTAAAATTAAAGTGTGACACAATTGCTGCACATTTTATGAAGAAGCAACATATTGTGTGCTTCTTTAAAAACAATGCATGCTCAACCATTTGCTCATAGATTCTGGATGCAAATTTTATGTAATTTGTCACTTTTGATTTCAGTTCTGCCTGCAATTACACATTGTCATTCCTCTAAACATTTAAGCTGAAAGTTTTTACAATTTTTAATGCACATCAATTTCTTTCATTTCTTCTCAGGCTTCTCAAATAAATAAATTAATTAACAAGTTATCTACAGATTTCTATTTCTCTTCTAACGTTAGTAGGCATCAGGGTAGAGTTTAAATATGAATTAAAATAAAGAAAACTTATAAACGGATTTTATTTTGAAAACCAAGAAAAAATTAAGGTTATTAGCATAAAATTTAGCCTTTTCTATAAAATGAGTAACTAGTCTAATAATTTAATAATAGTTAAAATGAAATTAAAAAATACAGTAATAAATGAAATAAGCAAATTGAATGTAGGATGAGTACAAATATTTACTATTTTTTAAAATAACTGCAAATTTTGCTGGATGCAAAAGTATTTAATAAAAACAATTTTATCTCCAAAATATATCAGCATTTTTCAGTTCGAAAAATGTTAGATAGGGTACGTTTGAATAGAGTGCTCGTTTAATCTAGACTCAATACTGACTAACTAGGAGTGCTCTAAGAGCTTACCGGTTGGCCGATTGTACATGAAAACGTTCAATGAACACTTACCACGCTAATCACTGGAGTCGTAAAACTTCCTGAAATCTACCACCCGGGTTACCTGGTTGCTACATTTAAACATATCTTACGAGAAGTAATTTCTGAAAAAATACATGAGGCACTGAGAAGAAAAGGGGTGTAAGTGGAATTTTTGAAGTTTCCAGTAAGCGCGTTTTCAGTTCAGATCCTAAGTAGGCTTTCAATTGATTTTTTTTCCTAACTCATGCTGTATATTAGCACCCATCAGAGCTACTAGTACCATCTATTGCCGAAAAACGGAGGAGAGGTTTTGCTACCATTTGGACTAATTATCTCTAGATTTTTAACTTTGGCACTTTCCACCCATTTGTTTCTCACTGCTTTATCAGGTTCATTTCATTAAAACATTCCAATAGATTAATTTATAATACTAGAACTGGTATGTCAAAAAAATAATGAGGATTGAAAAAGTAAGAAGTGTGAGTGCTAATTGCTTCATTCTACAAAGTTTGCCGCACATTTTACGGTGCAAATTGAAAGAAAATATCATGAGGCATGAAAATATCATAAGGCATTTAAATTGATTATCATGCAATGAGGAATCTTTAATCTCATCATTTCGCAAAGTATTAAAATACCTCAGCAAATGATCTTGGAAAAATAAATTATTAAACGGGAGATTTTCTAAAAAAAAAACTGGTGGCCTCCATCAAAATCGGGAAAGTTTTCAACTCTGAAATATATGTATTTACCTGTTGCACAGATCCATATATCTCAGCGCGTCCTGATAATCTTGAAGTAGCTTGCTGTGCAATATCCAGATGATTCTGTATCTTTGAAATGAGATCTCGAATATCAGAACCAACAGCTTTAAGGTTAAGAGTCTGGAAAAGAGCAATGAACTTATCAGTTGGTTAAAGATGTTAAACATGATAATGAATTTATGAAGTAGGCAACATGCAACCAAAAACAAAAATCGAAATCAGAAACGTAACATGAAGAAGTGTACAGATATCATTATAAACACAATAAAACAAAGAAAGAGCTATTCATATTCACAACGCATAGAAATTTTTTTATTCAATTACTTGGCAGTGAATTTATGAATAAGTTTTGAATAAGGGGTCAGCAAAGTAAAAGAGAAAGCATAAAATCCCACCTATACAACTTTGATCCTGCCTGTCAAGTTAAACTTTCTTAGTTTAATTAACTTTTGCATTTTTTCTTTTCTTTTCTTTTTTCTTTTTTAGTTTCATATTCTAAACTTTTAATCCTTCGTGTACTTTGTTGAATTTCTTATAATAAACGTATTTTTCCTGCCGGAAGAACGACTTGAATTTGCCGCCCACCTGAGGTTGCCGCTCGGAACAAGAACCCCGGCTTGCCCACCCCCCTAGATCCGGCAGTGGCTATATACAAGAGCACCCATACGGGGGGGGGGGGAACAAGTGGGGACTCAAGCGCCCCCCCCCCCATTTATATTTTAGAATTTCCTTGCGTTAACTAATTTTTCTTTGCAAAAATGTAAAAACATTTCTTCTTCAGCCGTTAATGAATAAGTTATTAAAAATGTCAAATTTTAATAACTCTAATCTGCACTGAAATCAGTTTCCACGGGAAAATATCCTGCTAAACCATGAGGAAAATATTTGAGCCCCCCCCTTGACAATTTTGCATATGGGCGCCCTTGGCCATACCGAATGGGTGGGAGGGGACAGTGGCAGGGCCGTCCGAAGAGCTAGCGCGCCCCCCCCCCCCTATACACACAGAACAATTAAATTAGTTATAACATCAGTGCATCATACGCATGAACGCGTACATGCATTTTCTATACATTAATAAACAAAGAAATCAGAGGGCTATGCATAATACAAACTAAAACACAAACAATGAATCTTTTTCTAATATTTGTAAAACATTAATACTCCAAAAACTTTTCTTAAAATGGAAATGTTAAAAATTCAAATATTTATCTAGTGAAATGTTATCCCACGAGATAAAAAACAAACAATTAAAACTGAAATAGTTACTCATATTGATCGAGCTAAGAACACGAATAAATAATTTGCTGATTATAAATAGAAAATGTATTTATCGAAGTAAATTACATCATAATTAAATTTCGATCTGGAATCATCCAATGATTCTTTCCAAGAGTTTTTTGTGGTTTTACTTGCGTCAACTTAATACCAGTTTTCATATGCCAAAAAGAAAAATGCTATTCTTTTGATGAAATATTTGTAAAGGTTAGGGGAATGCCCCCGAATACTCAACAACATCAAAAATCGTTCAAAATTGCTGTGTTTTGAACAACAGCAAAACCGTGACTTATTTGGTTATTTTTCGCTGATAGCGGTGAACAAGTCTTTAAAACTTTTGAAAGAAGAAATTTTGGTGCATAAACTTTCAAAAAGGGAAGGGAAGAGGGACTGTCTCCCGTGAAAAATACCGGTTGATCACAAGCCCTGGATGTACCTCCCAAATAGCATATTTTTTGATATTGGGATTGGGTTCTTATGATGTGAGTAGCAAAGTAACAAAACAAACAAAAAAAAAAAAAAAAAAACATACGTTTAGGTGCTCTCTCATTGCTTGAAACTCATTTTCCACATTCTTCTCTGCCATATCTCTTTGTCTTTTATGAAGATCAATTCTTTTATTCAACGTAGTACGGTCAGTTTTAAACGCCAGCGATAAGGCCACGAATTTGCTCTGAAACAAAGTTAAACAAATCAGATCAATTAGTTTGCTAATTAATTTTCATTAAAATTTAAAGCAGTAAGCGAAATCTTTAATTCTATTAAAAATGCAGTAGACGAAAACAATGGTCCTAAACCCATGAGCAATTCCACTGGGGAATGACATCTTTAAAGCAAAACTTAAGTATTTTGCAACATTCAACGCAAAATATATGTTATACAGAGCTCTTGCACTGAATTATTGCATTTTTCACCCGAGTTGAATGGTGTAGTTAAATTCTCAAAATACATTTTGGATGTGATCAAAGTGAAAAACCAACGTAAATAAAGCACAAATTCTGAAGAAAAGTTGCGCTTTATTTTTTTAGCAGTCAGTTCTCTCGCGACTTTTGGTTGCGTTGGTGAACTTCTTGCACTGATGAAGAGATTCCATTGTAGCCTTGAAATAGCAACGTGCTGTATTTTCTTCAGAATTTGTGCTTTATTTACGTTGGTTTTTCACTTTAATCATATTGTACCACAAAAGCTTATAGATAATTTTTACATTTTGGATAATTCTAGACTTTTAAAAACGTGGTAAACTGTGAGATAAGAAAGAAAGCAGCATGTTAGTAAGTTAATATGTACTTCACAATTTTTTAAAAATCATCCGAAACTAATTTTGGAAATTCAACTATAGCATGAAATTCTGCTAAAAAATCCTAATCCAGGGGAAAACTTCTGTGTAATGTTTACACTGAAATTCCATTGCAACGAACACCAATTCAACGAAATTCTCGTTTTAACGAAAAAAAATTTCGGTCCTGATTTAATTTCCATTACATTGCTTGAACTCCGTTCCAGCAAAATTCCTGTTACAGCGAACGAAGTTTGCGGTCCCCGAATTTGTTGTAACAGAATTTCACTGTATTTTGCATTAGGTGTTACAAAGTGTACTTATTAGTTTGCTTTAGAAATGTCGGTCAGTTACCCGTAGAATAAAGGTAACATTTAAAAGTTTTCCCAAAAAATACACATAGGGGAAACTAGGGAGACTCTTGACCCAATTTTTGTTTTTTTATTTCCATTTTTTTTTGTAGAATTGTTAGATTGAAATAAAAAATATACATAGATAGTTTTCCATTTTGCGCATTATTATGGCTAAAAATAACAGCATAATTCTAAGTAGAAATGATACAAAAAATTATATTCATCACGTCTGCAAATGGGTCGAGTGTCCCTAGAGCTAGAGATCCTATATACGGAGAGATTGGACAACGGCGCGCCGATCTTCGCCATGTTTAGTCCAAGTGTTGTCAGCTCGAAACGCTTCACCTTGTGAATTTTTAGCTTTTCCACGGAATATAGGACATAAAATCTTTAAAGAACAGACTGATTTTTCTTCTCCTCGTATTTTCATTAAATGGAGTGAGCGCCAAGTCTGTCAATCCGGCGCCAATCGTTTTGTATCGTTATAGCGCTTACAAAGAATTCTTTTTTCTCAAACACTTGTTCATAAAGATGGAAAACAAACAGATATTTGTGATCTGCACATTGCATTTCATAATATCATAACTAACTTCCATTTTTTTCGATACAGTGTACAGTGATATTTGGGGCAGAAGATTCATTACGGTCAACGGGAAGCGAGCATCTTTGGACATAAGATGGCCGTCGTTCCGAAGTTGTCCAATCTCTCCGTATTTAGGATCTCTACCTAGAGCTAGGGAGACTTGACGCAACACCTAGGGAAACATAACCACCCGCATGTATGTAAGAGGACTCATAAGATAATGAAATCAAAAACGCAGGTTTGATGGTGTTTTTTGCTTTAATAAGTGATATCTGAAGTGAATGAACTAATGTTCACTCTTTAGGTGAAGTGTTACAGATGCTTTTAAAATTAATCTTATTGCGCATCAGCAGAAAAGCAGAAGTCTAATTCAAAATTTTACTAGCTGTGACCTAAACAATATTTTAGTTATTTTATTAAGAAACAAATCATGGGATTAAAGATCATTAGTATTTTAATTATTTGTCAAATAAAAACAATTTATTAGACCAAAATATTTTAGTTATTCTTTAATTAAAAAAAAGATTCCCCCTTAATATTTACAATATTAAAGTTATTGCTTAAATAAAAGCAAATCATTAAGGTCTAAATCACAATATTTTAGCTATTCATAAACAAAAATTCATTGAAAAAACGTCAAATTATTCTTTGGGTCAAGTTTCCCAGTTAGCTTGGGTCAAAGCTCCCTAAGATAGCTTTTTCTTGTTTACCTTAAATTTTTTGCAACTCAGATCAATAAAATCAAATCATTAGGCCTAAATCACAATATTCTATCTATTCAAAAATAAAATTTCATTGAAAAAACATCAAAGTAAACAAAACCATCAAATTCGTCTTTGGGTCAAGTAGTTAGCTTGATATCAAAGCTTCTTAGCTTCCTTTTGTTTACATTACATTTTTAGCAACTTAGATTAAAGTTATATAAAATAACTGTATATCAATAGATATCTAGAAAAGTGACTAAAATATGTATACTTTTTAAGTACATTCCCCTCAAAACTGGAGGAGAAAATCTAAAAAATTCCAAAATATTCAAAATTTACTTTTTAGGTGCAGTATCATTTAACACTGAATTTCTTGAAAAACACTGATAATTCTGAAATGGCTTAGCCTAAAATGGCAAAACGCTATTGTGTGACTGGTCAACTAATAATATGATCAAAGTTTCCTTAACTATTCTTTTCATAGAAAAAATCCTCATGGGTCGAATCTTCCTATGGGTCAAATCTCCCTAACTTCCCCTACTAGGGTGCTGCTCCTCCCTTTGCTCACCAACTCCCGTACAATCTTTAAGACTCTGGACATTCTTTTTCAAGGCATTGAGCTAGGTAGAAATTAAGATAGCAAGAAATTGCGATTAAAAAAAAAAAAAGTATTTTGGTAGACACTGAATAGATAAACTATTGTACATTAAAATCTTACCTCTAATTCTTGTTCATCAAACCCTTCAACACTAAAAGGGAAAAAATAGCAAATTAATGAAGCATTTCAGAATTTAGATAACACTTTCCAGTCTGAGCTTAAAGACAGGCCCCGTTTAACTGAAGGTACAATTTCCAATTCGGTGGGCCATGTTTGCAAATGAACTGAGAGTAATTCATTTGAGCCGACAGTAGACAGTACAATGAAAATGAAGCTGTATTTTTGAGCTTGGAGATTTTTCCGCTTGCCCATGCTCGGTGTATGAAGAATTGCGTTGTAAAAGACGCGTAACTTATTGAATATCAAGGAACACCCAATTGATTTTGATTTATACCTTTCTGAAACTTATTATGCTTTTAATAAAGCTATTAAAAGTTACTACTTTCTGAAGCACACGTCTACAGGAATTGCTCAGAAGGGAAAATGTTAAGTATTGGTACACAATTTATTGATTAGGAATCGCTTTGTGGCTCATTTCTTTATATCTTACTAGTGATAGGAAATATAGATGGTTACAAATAGTATTTCAAAATATTAAATCATTACTTTTACGGATAAGTAAGATGAAACAGAAAACTCTTAATGCACTACAACATGAAGTTTCCACGAAGAATAAAAATGTTCGACAGTTTTTGACATAAATTTGGAAACAGAGAAAGACAGTGATTTCATTAAGACTACCAATCAATATATGAAGCGTGTCGCTGAAAAAGTAGGCAGTATATCCGTTTTGTTTCGCAAATGCTTGTTTTTTTTTTTTTTTTTTTTTTTCAGATATTGCTGGGCCAACAACTTGAGATAGTCAAAGAATTTCAAAAGGGCCCCCTGAATGATTGAAAGGTTTAAACAAAACAAAAAAAAAATTTACATTTCATATCTTTCCTAAAAGATTAATAATTCTCAAAACATGTGATGTCTTTCTGTTGAATTGAATGCATTCTATTATATCAACGTTGTAAAGTTCGGTATAAAGCATTTTTGTCCGGATTTCGCTACTTATTATGACATTGAAGATTTTCTTAACATTTTGCTCTTGAAAGTAATGCTGTTAATTCATTTCTTTCTGTTAATATCTAGGTCTTTAAAGCATAAGCTAAAATAGATTGTATAAATATTTCGTAAAGTAATATTTCTTTTTTTTTTCGACATAACTTGAAATTTTTAGGGCAAAACGACGCCAGCTTATGAGAAAAAATTGATAAATAAAACAATGGAACATAAAAGAATTCAATCTGTGACGTGACATCCAAATGCAGGTTCATAGAAATAGGCCTACACAATGCTTTTAAAATAAACTGCAAGAGAAACAAGGATAAGCGATTCGTACGAAACCAATGTAACATTATATGGCGTGGCTCTGATAAATTGAGCAATAACATTAACAACGTTTACCTCTTTTTCGACAGCTCAGTGAAAACAGAACGTGATGGCACGGATTTGAGTAGGAATACAAATATACTACAAAAGTAACTCTCATCTCAACTCAGCGTCAATTACCTTTCCCTATTACCCCAAAATGATGTAAACTTTGTCAAGGTTATTATCAGAGACACACTATGGAACAATTGAATGTAGTTTAAATATTGGTGATTTCTCTTTAACCTTGAAGTATCTGCGCGACCTCGCTGACGTCACTACGTAAAGTCAAACGTGAAGTAAATTCACCCATCAGTTAGGGTATGTTCGGAAGTAAGGAACGATTGCACCGGGGGCACCGCAAGCAAACCGGTGACGTCACCTACCAGAGTTAATTGCACGGTCGCTCTCTGACGGTTGACCCAGTTGCAGCCGCTCGCACCGCCGTCTGGATGTGGTTAGCGAGATCACGTGGTATGTATTGACCAATCCTGTCGTATTTCAAGTTTTGATCGTTACTCACGTGATTCTCCCTTAACGGAAGTTACGCTTTGATTGGAGCGTCATTTGCTGCTTTACTAGAACTACCGCGCTGTAAATACGAGCGTCAGGAAACCCTAGCTGTTCTACCGGGCTCACCTGAAAAATACTAGTGACGTTGTAACCGCATCCGGACTAACCATACGGTGTAGCTGGTGGATTGTTTCCGAACGCAGCCTTAGTTCATAGCAATCAATATCATGTTAGCGTGAGTAGACGTGTTGAGTTAGACTGAGTTTAAATCTGTATTGTAGTGGTACAACATTCATGATCGCCGTACTTATGGAAGAAGATTCCGATACAAGCAAAACCATTGTTCGTTGCTTTGACTTTTAACCAGTTTAATGAAATTGCACTTGTGGGGATTACTCAGCAAAAGAAGAGGAGCTTATACTGAAGTTTTCCAAGTAATGTACAAAAAGCTCTTTGATATTTCTAATATAACAGTAAAACTAGATGCAGTACCTTTTTTAAGGCCTTAATTAATTTAATGCAAAATCCAGGACAGTGTTTTTGATTACCGAGTAAAACAATCAGAGTAGATGTGAAGTGATTTTTGTGTATATCTTACAGTTAAAGTTCAACTATTTCTTAGAATAACTATGTATTTCATGAAGTTACTACACAAGTCAATTAAAGTATATGATAGTTGAAAAATTATGTTTGTCTTGTTATTCTATGAAACAACTAGTTGTTATCAAATAACTGATTCTCTGTTATCGTGAAAATAAATCAATATTAAAGTTATTATATAAATTAATTCATCATAAATAGCAAAAGTCTCGATATACACGTGTAATGAAAATAATAAGAAGTATGCAACTTACGATAGAGGACTATCCTTGTGCACTCCGAGCTTAGCTAAAAACGTGTTGGGCAAACTAGGAAAAGCGATATCTGTAAATGGCGCAACTGACGATTCCAAGTTGAACGTAGCATCAGACGGTTCACATTCAAAACTTCCCTTCGCAGATTCTGTTTCTGAGTTTTCCATCAGCTCTGGCATTAATGTTTTCAACTTGTTGGTGTCTTTTTTCTTTTGGGAAGTCTTGAGAAAAGGAATAGGATACAAGTTATGAACTTGAATGTTACATGCTTTTAATTTTTTACATGAAGGTTTAAAACATTAGAGTGAGAAACGAAAATTAAAGGATGTACACTATTGTTGTTTTCGAAAGAGATTTCAGTTCGATTCCATGCTAAAAGGAAAGGTAAGATGTAAGACAATAACGAATAGCATTTATGTATTAGTTTATTTAGCATCAACGTGTACGCTAAAGGTTTCGCATGTTTTTTACGTCCAGTTGTTTTTTCTTTTTTTATAATTGAAATTTTCAGCAATGATTTAAGTTCCTGTATTCATTTTCAAAACGAGTGATATCATTCTTTTGACCTTCACTGGTCATTGTTTTTTTCCTGCTCATTGGTTTCCAGAAAAAATACTTTTTTTTTTCTGTATTATACGAAAAATAATTAAATAAGTGCTAATATCAAATTTTTCTTTTATTTGGTTAACTCTCGAATGCTGACCACAAAAAACTTGAGTCATTGCTGACTTTTGATCTGCTAGATACATGATACAAATTCCATAAAATATCTTCTTCTTACACTAGTATTTTGGGAAAATGTGTCAAACAACTTGGAACGAAACTCCTTTTACATTTTTATAAAAGTAAACTTAGAGAATGACAACTAAAATTCAATAGAATAAAATAAGTAGGTGTGTACTGGCACACTTGAAAATGGATCATGTATTTAAAGGGTACGTGGTCAACATTCGAATGTTAAGCATTTATGACGAGTGTGCAGACCCAATATAAAAAATTTCGTATTTCTGTTCATTTTTTGCACTAAAAAGTCGCTTTCAATAAATTTGTAATGCTATAAATAATTTTTATTTTTCAACTCCTTACATCGGTTTATTCGGTAGTGTTTTTTCTTTGAAATTATTCTGAGAGTCATATGAAATGCTACGTGCAAAGGCGGTTAAGTTAGTTTGTCTATTTAAGTAAGTTTACGAAGGGTGGAATGTGTACTGTTGTCTTTCCTTAGATGTGCATTTCCATTGTTGTCTATCCCTGAGTAAGCATTTCCATTGTATCTTTTCCCTGAGTAAGCTTTTTTATTGTGACTTGTCCCTGAGTAAGCATTTCTATTACGGCTTGTACCTGAGTAAGCAATTCCGTTGTGGCTTGTCTCTGAGTAAGCATTTCCATTAGTGACCAATCCCTGGTTGTTTATATTCATTGTGGTTTATCCCTATGCAAGTGTGCAAAAAACTTTTGTCTTTATGAATGCCGGTCTCACGACTATCATTCAATATGGCTACTTTTTAGCCAGAACGCAAGCTTTTGAAAAGACATTTTATTCCAACTCAAAACAAAAATTTTGTTTAGGTATCAATGTATTATTCCAAAGGCTTCTAAAAGAAACATACATCACTTAATTGGGAAGAACTTTGGACTGACTCGGGATTTGACTTTTCTCTCTGCATTTCGGGTTTAATACTTTGATATCCTTCAGGTTCCTAAAAATTGAAAAAGAAAAAAAAAATCATTTATTCAGTTGATACCATAGTGTTTTTCTGGTTCTTTAATTTCAACATGTAATTTACGAATGTAGTAAATATTATTACTCATAAAACAAGCATGAAATTTGAAAAAGTTATATCTTTCTAATTTATGATCTCTTATTAGATTATTCACCATTCTCTAGAGCGGGGTTTGAAGCTTTAATTATGTCACCTCTAAAAAAGAAACAAACTGTTTTCAAACGTTTATGTATCGAAAAATAATGTGTTGCTTGCAATAAATAATGTTCTAATGGAAACCGAACATTCCTCAATCTGTGTTTTAGATTGTTCTAACAGTTAAGAGCTGGACAACCATTCCTATTTTTAACTCAGAATAAGAATAAATAAGAAAATAAATAAACCTCCTCTTATAAGGTAAGAACAATGATGATGTTAGGTTGGTGTTAGTTTAAAAAAAAACATAATTCAGAATGAAACAAAATGGCGGATGCGAAAGTTGCTTCATAAAAGGTTTACAAGTCAATTGTTAATTTGAATGAACTAGTTTAGTTAATAAAATCCTTTTGGAGTTAATTGCTAAGTAATATAAAGTTATTTGATGAGCAACATTTTGTTACTGTTTATTTTTAAGCTATTCCGTCAACCTTTTTCTCTATTTAGCGGGTAGTAACCTACAAACGTGGTTTTAGCTGTTGGACGGAACCCTGAAGACAGTTCTGTTTTCTGATCCAGAGTAGAAGTTTGGCAACCTTGATTAGTACCGAAAGTGGTTTTGATTAGAAATGGGATCTTGGAGGACTTTGTGTCTACTGCAGATTTAACGTGTACTAGACCACCAATCACCATTACCGAATACGTAGGGTTTTCGACCAGCTTTCATCGAACCCGCGACTCTACAGTAACGACTCAAACACATTTCCAATAAGTCCCCTGTGTAATAAATTAAGTCATCTTATGTTTCATATTTCAAGTTATTGGTTACCGCTGAAAAAGGTTTAAAACAGATTTGCGACCAAGTTTTGCCAGCACGAAATCTTCTAGGGTAAGTTTCCAGTTAAATATTCATCACATTCAGCTATGTAATTAACTAGAATTGGTCTCTGTCGTAAGATTAACAAAAGAGTTAGTGTGATCCGAGGGAGAATACATCTTGCTTTCTTTCAATTTCGGATTCAAGTTGGCATAACACCACTCGTGTATTGAGTTAAACACCGATTTAAAATTTAAAATAAGAAATATTTTAATTGAAATTAATTGTGGCGAATCGATGTTCTGTGTAAGTTTTCTCAATCCTTTAGGAAAATCATGTTTATTATTTCTCAAGTAAGACATGATTTTCTCAATTATATCTATTGCTCTGATATCTGTATCTCAATATACTCTTTCGGTTGCTGCCTGGTTTTGTTTTTCTTTTATTATTATGCATTTATTTTAAAATTATTTTCATTATGATTTACTATACGTGTATTTCCTTGGAAAGCAATTAAAGCATGAACAAAAATAGCTAACAAAACTTACCGAAGGCGACGGGAAAAGAAAATGCGCATCTTCTTGTTCACCGAAATCAAAAGCAGGGCAACGCGGAATAGTTAACAGAGAGTTTGGCGAACCTGTAAGAAAGGAGGTGAATTTAAGGTGCTCGTACACTTGGATTTATATTTTTTATTTTTTCACTTTAAAAATCCTGTTTTTTAATAGTAGGTTACTGGTGTACGTTTAATACACTACGTGTCCAAAAAAAAAAAAAAAAAAAAATAAGTCGCTTGCCTTAATATTTGGTTGGACCACCTTTTGTGTATATTACAGCTATCATACGCCGTGGCATTTCTTCAGTGAGCTTTTGTAGAGTATCCGTTTTTATTTTCGCCCACAATTAAATCAAGAGATCTCCTAAACGTTCGATAGATGAAGGAATTGTGGTGCGTGATCTTAAATCCTTTTCGAGTACATCCCACAGATTCTTGATCGGATTTAGGTCTTCACTTTGTGGTGATCAAATCATGTGTTGAAATGATGCATCTTGCTCATCGAACCAAAATTTAACAATTGTAGCCCGGTGTACTTTGGCGTTATCGTCTTGGAACACACCACTACCGACAGAAAAATTAAAGTCCATAGATGGCACAACATGATCATCCAAGATGTTAAGGTACTGTGCAGACTTCATTTGGTTAGTGCACAATGCAGCCGAGTCTAGTCCAGATGCACAGAAACAACCCCAGATCATTACACTGCCTCCGAAAGAGTGCACAGTGGAAACGATACATGTAGGGTTCATTGCTTTGTGTGGCTCTCTTCGAACCCTGACGCGTCCGTCCCTATGAAAGAGCGTAAATCTCGACTCATCGGACCACATGACCTTTCCCCAATCATTAACAGTCCAATTTTTATGATCTTTTGCAAATTGCAGTCTCTTTCTTCGATTAATGGCACTCACAAGTGGCTTCCTTATTGCAACACAGCGTCTTAGTCCCAATTTTTGAAGTTCGCGTCGAATTGTATGCTTGCAAATTGTTTTACTTCCCTCGTTGAAGAGTGCTGTGAGTTGAATGGCGATTTCTTGTGAGTTTTCTTCACTAATCGCTTCAGAGAACGCCGGTCACATTCGTCCAGAATGGATTTACGACCACAAAGATGTCACGAACAGGTAGCTTCTCCGCCACCTTTCCACCTTTTAATAATGCCTTGAACATTTCGCAATCCTATACCACTAATTTCAACTATGTCTTTGCATTTTGTCCCACTTTGGTACAGGTCAACAATTTGCCCCTTTTTGAACTCTGTTACATCACTTCCTCGAACACAACTACCGATTCCAGCCATGCTTACTTCGAACTAAACAGTCTTCTAGTGTAACGCCCGCATTTTTAGCTTTCGTCGAGCAAAGATTTATGCAAATATCTGTAATACTCATCGAATCATCTTCTTCCAAAATTGGAACGTTTAAAATTCGACCGCGACTTTTTTTTTTTGGACACTTAGTGTACCTTCTCGGCGTAAAAAAATGTAATAAGTAGTAAGTAGTTGTAAAATACATTATTTGGGTTAATCAAAACTTAAAAACAGTATTTATATCCTGAAAATGAAGTTTTTTTTCCAGGTAGAGCAAGCTTGGAGATGTTCCGAGTCGCTGCTACTTGGATGTCATTAAAACAGGGGTGCCCGGGGGTCGTGGCGCAGACTTCGCCATTGAATTTTTTAGGGGTGGGGTGAGGGGCATTTTTCTCCGTTGGGGATTCTTGCTCTTTGGGGGTAGTTCGCGATATTTAGGGGGTGCGCCGTTGCTCTTAGGGGATGGGAACCCCTGATTAAAAAACAACACATCTATTGAATAAGGTACAGTTTATCTCTTTCAGCATTTAGGGACAGTAACAAAGAGATTAATTGAAGGTAAGTTGGAATAAGCATTTCTGTCTTAGATGCAGATATTGAAAACATTCCAGAAGTTATACGTTCTAAAAAATAAGGTTCAATGTTTCTTCCCGAAAAAAGGTAAACCGAGAAAAAATTAGCTTCAACCATCCTTTTAGTCATAAGTTTCACCAATGTGATGGTGCTTTTAAAAAACAACAACACAATTAGGAGAGTGAAACGTAAAGGGGCTAGTCGCTGTTTACGTATATGTAAAGCCCTAGATCGTAGGTGGTGTAAGGACACGTCCATCATCTTGGGGCTAAACTCAGCTTTCTTCCTATGTATGCTATAATGAAGTATTGTGTTTTGCTTCTTGATTGTGGGTTAACATAGAGTTAATAAGAAACCACGATCAAGAAGCAAAACAAGCTATTTCACCATAGCAAACATAGGAAGAAAGCATCTTTTAGCCCCAAGATGGCGCGATGTCGGACAAGTAGCTTCTTTATTCTAAGATTCAGGGCTTTACGTTTACCATGGGCTTGGGTGAAGGATGCAGAAAAGATGGGAATCTTTGATGAAAAGGATTAGTTTACTTTATGGATGGGGACTAATGACGCAGGTAACAGTACTAATGAGGTACACACAATACTAACAAGGAGACCTTACGGTCTTTAGATCGGTTAATTCAGATTGGGATGAAATTTAGCAAATTAGTAGTACCCCTTGAGAGTGTCCACACAGTAAAGTAATAAAGCTCACTAGCCAGAACATTCTGAGAAAACAGCCTCTAAAGTTTTACGTGCAGCTTATATGCTAGTAGAGATTTTTATCAGCGTCAGCTCGGTGGGTATGTGGTCAGCAAACTCGATTCCTTTGCAATCCATCCCGGGTTCGATACCGCTTGAAATATTCTTTTTTCTCCAAAATTTGCCTCACTTGTTGTACTTGTACTGTCGATTTTATAGACAGTTAAAGAATCTAATATAGCGTATCTCGTTGAAAATAATAGAAAAATAAATACCCGCGAAGACTGCATAAAAATACAATCAAATAGTCCACCACCAATTGTCATCGCCAATTTTTAATAAAATCATTTGGTATGACTGGTATGCTTCAAAACTTTCGGACAAAAGCAAAATTTTCATGAATATTAATGAAGTATGTTTTCCTACGAATCTTTTACAGAAAGGTTGCTCCTGTAAGCAATCTTCCTTATAAAGGGTGTCCCAAAATCAACGCAAGATTTGAATTTGGCGTCATTTTTGCAATAAATGGTTGGCAACCCTGAAAAAAGAACAATTTGACAGCTGAGAGTTTAGGGTAATCAAAAATGGAGCGTTATACGATACAATAACGCGCTTTCATTATTGAACAATTGTTTCAAAAATAATGAATGTTGAGGCTGGTCAAGCAGTTACTGTTATTGGCGCTCGGTATCGCAACACGGTAATGCACGGGTGGTTGTGGGCTTGTTGACATAGACCTTTGAATTCAAATAATCCCATAAGAAGAAATTTAAAAATGTTAAATCACACGATCTAGGGTGCCAATTCTGATGACCGAAATGAGCGAGTGCGCGACCAGGAAATGCCTCATGCAGTAATTGAAATGTTGCACTCTCTGTAGCTGTATGGTACAATAACACCCCATTTTTACTAACCCTAAACTCTCAACTGTCAAATTGTTCTTTTTTCATGGCTGCCAACAATTTATGGAAAAAATGGTGGCAAATTCAAATCTTGCATTAATTTTGGGACACCCTTTACATTGTGCAAGATGTCAAAACAGTTTTTGTTTTTCATGTTTTCATTATAATTATCATTCTGGTGTATGTATATAGATATATACTATATAAACTAATAATAATAACGATAAATAAAAACTATATTGTTAAATTTTGTACATAAATTAACAAGTCCTAACCTAATTTTGTTGCCGTGGTAATTCAAATTATAATTTATAATCGATTGAATTTATCTCTATTTTCTCTATTAAAATACATTACGAATTTAAAAATGAAGTATTTTCTACAATTCAAATTTAAATTAGCTGTAACAGTCGCGTTATAAATTTATATAAAAAAATTCTTCAAAAGGTATCGAACTCGGGATGGATTGCACGGGAAGCCAGTACACTGGCCACATAGCCACCGAGCTGCTACTGGCGAGAAATCTCTACCAGTATATGAGGCCCCTAGTTTAAAAACCGGATACTTGCAAAAAATTCGATTTTCTTTTTTTTTTTTTTTTTTGTTAATCTTGTAGAGAATCATAAGGCCTTATTTGCCTGCTCAATATTAGGTTCAAAAACCGCTTCTTTCCCCCTTGAAATGGGGCGGGAAGGTCTGCCTCAGTTTCAAAACCGGACTTTTACGTCTCCTGTAAAATTTGGTTTTCTACAAGTATCCGGTTTTGAAACTAGGGGCCTCATATATAAGCTGCGTATAAAACTTTAGAGGCTGTTTTCTCGGAATGTTCTGGCTAGTGCGCTTTATTACTTTACTGTGTGAATACTCTCAAAGGTTACGACTAATATGCTGAATTTCATCCGGATCTGAATTTCCGAGACCATAAGGTCTCATGTTAAGACATAGAAGTCCCTGTTGGACAAAGCTACCAATTTTTTGACCTGATCTCCAAGTGGTTGATTTGCTTCCCAGGTGCGGAGGGTTTGGTGGTTGTTCGCTGTTACAAGCTATTTATTATTTGCATTTTGTATCGTTAGAGATGTTACAATTTTCATGTCTGCACACCTTTTAGAACTTTATTGCTTCGACAGGAAAACAAAAATCTTTAAAATCGATGTTTACTGTCAAAAATTTGAATGACTCATTTGTATTTGCAACACATTAAAATAAATTTCTTATCCGACCACTAGTAAAAATAGCGTTAAAAAAAGAAAAACATAAAAAGCGCATAAAAGAATATAAGTTATTTTATACTCTCAAATTGTAATTATGGAGTGAAGTTAATGACTTACCAAATTGAGAAATCTCATTTAACTATTAAAGATTTTTTTTTTCTTAAAAATGATTTTCAGTTCTGTTTTACACATTGCTGTACTTTCCCGTTCGTATAATGGTGCTAAAATAAATAAAATAAAAAAAAAAAAAAATAAATTAACTTTATAAAAAGTGAATGCTTGCGAATTTTGTCATAACACTTCTCTTAAGTTTTTAAAGATGTATTTCTAGCAAAGCTTCTTTAATTTTGTTGCTGATCTTGGTACAAATTCATGTTGACACAAAGACTAACTTTTGTGAGTGCATAAAACGCATCCATGTGCATAGTTTCCTATTTAAAAATTATATTTTTTTTTCTGAATGGTACACACTGTTGTTCAAAGAAAACGTCAACAATCTGCTTTGAGTTCTCCGTTGATTTAAATTAAAAAGCAGCTGTTCCAAATAAAGAAAAAATGTGAAAAATCTAAGGCATTTAAGGGTGCAATAAGGTGGATTTTCGTCTCTGAACTCATGTGGAAAAAAAAAAAAAAAAAAAAAAAAAAACAGAAATGCTACTTTGTGGGAATCTCAAATTTTACGATTTTGGAAGAACTTGAAGATTTGCAGTGCTAAAACTAGACATGCTGACTTGTCTGGTTGTTGCTCCAATCTTGCAGTCGTGATGTGTTGAACTACGAGACTAATTTCGTTTTCGGATAGTCAACCTATCTAGTTTCGAAAATTCTAACAAGGGAACCACACTAATTATGTAATAATGAAAACCGTGTTAATTGGTAGCAATCGAAAAAGCATCTTGAGACAGATTTTTGACGAAAAATTTTTTGCCCCCGTTCTCCCCTTATCGAGATATAAGACCGTAAAGTCTGCCGAAATAAAAAAATAACCGCCAAATTTAAAGACTTGGCGACAAATTGATCACGCAATTTCACCGTCTGTATCCATCTACAAATCGCTTGAACGATGTCTAATCATGACTCACTGAAACTCGCTAAATTTGGCAGTTTTTCTGAAAATTTTGGCTGAATTTAAGCCATCATATTTTGATAACAGGAACACAAGGGCAAGTCATTTATGCGTCCAAAAACATGTTTTGAAAATGCCCTTTCGTTTGCCGCTTATTTAATTATTTTTCATTATTACACTTTTGTGTGGTCCTGGTAAGTTGAACCTGTGAAATTGTCTACAAGAGTTACTTCGTGGTAGTGAACCTAACTTAATAGAATTTGCTTTAAAATTGCCTAAATTTTGCCAAGTTTGTAGTTACCTAGTTGTCGTACTTACCTCACGATATAAACTTTGCATTTTTAAAAATTTATTTGAACTTCTTCGTTTGATAGTAGAGGGTAAAAAAGCGAAGTCAATGAAGCACACTTTACCTGCACCTGATCCTCTACGCATACTCCGAGCTTTTGATAGTTTTTCGAAATTCTCACTCTTCTCCTTATTCCCTTGGTGTACTGAAGTAGATTCACCACTCCCTGGAGGTGGTGGGTTCTATATAAAGAAACACGAGATTTAGTTCAAATCTCGGCAATTAAAGATCAAGATTGGGAGTAACTAAACAGCAATTAGCTTTTAAATTAAGACAAAAATAAAAATTATCATTTTAAATAAAAGTTAATATGGCTAATTAGTTTAATTTACGTTAATCAATAACACTGGTGGGGTTGAAGAAAGTGGTGACCGGGTGGCGAGTGGTCGCCATTGGCGACCGCTATAACCTTAATCTTTATAGGCACCCCTTTCTTGTATAGGTATTTTATTACAATATGGAGAGTCGATCCAACAAGACATCTAGCTGTATAAGCTGGTATATGCGAAGTAAACTGGTATTGCAGTCAGGGGCGGATTTACAGTCTATTCGAGGGGGTGGCGGTTGAAATCCGCGAAAGCCATCTCCCCAGACCCGTCATGTAGGGGGGCAGAGAGTCAAATGCCCCCTCCTTATCCTGTCTTTTATATAGTAATCGCCCCTAACGAATTTATCCCCCCCCCCTTGAAGTGTCAAATCGCCGCTTTGGGAACGATCACCTCCAGGGTTGGAAACTTTTGTTCTAAATCATAGCCATGTCTTATCATATCAGTATAATGCAGTCCTGGAAGAAAAAGGTTGAAAAACACATATAGAAATATAAAAATGATTAAAATTTGAAAAAGGGGGGAGAGGTGAGCTTAGGTTCAAATCAAAAAGTGGGTACTGCTGTCCATCCTCGACTACAATAACTGTCTAAAATTAATTAAAGGAAAATTTATCGAATGTTGTTTATTAGAGTTAGTTGCGGTTGCTAGTAATTCCTTCAATTCTATATTATTGGTGTCAGAAAATGAAGGTCATGGAGGGGGCGGTCGCCCCCACCGCCCCCCTAGTAAATCCGCCACTGATTGCAGTATAAGCGATAACCTAAGTCGTCTTCGGCTTGAGCTACTACGTTTCTGCCTCGATTTGAGAAACGTGGAAATGAAACGCATTTTTAATCCATATCTTAAAGATTTTTAACACTTAATTGGGTAATTATTATTAAATTGATGACAAATTTCGCATTAAATACAAAATAGCAAATAGTATATATATATATATATATATATATAAAATCAAGATTATGTAAAATAAACGATAAAATATACAACCTTTTCTCTAGAATCTGCTCTCCATTCACTCGTAATATCACCCATCCTAAAAGAAAAGAAATGTATAAATATTTGTAACATAAAATGTTTCATTTAGGGAGAAATATTCCAATCTATACCATGGAAGCAATCATTACTTATTTAGCGATACCGTGCAGTTAAGTAAGCTAATGTTTTACACAAAATGACGCCAATATGTCAATCTTTCTTTTTCATACTCTATTATTTTTGCTACACAAGTAGCTAATTTCGGTTCTGCATATGGAAAGAGTAGTAACACATTTTTTTTGGCATCAATAACTTTGCCTAAAAATACGATATATCGAAAACCAATTTATGCTCTACACAACAGGAAGATTCAGATAATTTTCGGTATCTTAAGCTGTTCTAACATGAATAGCAGAAGCTTAATGAGCTTATGTCAGGTAATACAGTGAAAACGGGATCCATCACAAATGCCGTATGTATAATTAATGTCCAATGAGTATATTGAACGTGACATTCACTAATCGGAATGCCCAACCTAATTTTTACATTTTTTCTTCGTGATCTTGCCGTACTATGCTTGCCTGGTGACTCGCTAAAATATTTTTAACTATCAGTACGAAGATATATTTATATTCCAGAGAAGTAATGTGCCTTCACCTTTGCTTTGGTTATTCCAGCTAAACAGTTCTAAAACAAGGACGAAAGAAGTGCCAAAGCGAAGAGCAGAAGTGTTGATGCAAAAAATAAGTAAATATATAAAGCAAAAATAAGTAATAAAATATAAATAAATAAATAAAAGTATATTAATAAATGAATAAAATAAATAAATGAAATAAAATAAAATAAAAATGCATTATCACTGAATTCAAAAAAAAAAACGTTTCGAAAAATATACTTGTTTTTCACTTGAAACTGGAAGAAACCCATGAAGTCCTAGAGCGTTGTTGGAAATGAACTATATGACATTTCGATTTTTTTTAAACAATGCTTGGGTCTCAAAGCATTAACAATGTCAAATTCACCTGCGATAAAATGGTTTTCAAGTCTTTGTTAACAAAGTGGGGTCAATTAGTTTCGCTGCAATGACAACATAAACTGCTTAAACTAATTGCTGAAATGTTTACAAAACTCGTTATAATTAAAAGTGTGTTATGATCAAACGAAGTATCAAATTTTAAAGCATGTTTCATTGATTTATCTTTAAGAAGAAAGAGAGAAGACAAGTGATGAAGGATTTAATTAATTTCTAGATTGTCAACGCAAGGGCTCTAAAATTTAATGACAAAATATCTGCTTGTAGCCTCGATTTAATCAAGATGTTTTCAAGATCCCAGATTTTAAAATGTCGCGAAAAGTAGTTCAAGTTCGAGGGCCTCAGTGGCCGAGTGGTCTAAGCGATTGCTTCACATGTACGACGTTGTGGGTTCGACTCCCCTCCCTAGCTCTAGGCGTACTTTCCCTCTTTGCGCTGTAACCTGTTTCATGTGTTGGTTATATGTATTCCGTACTATATGGAATAAAAGTCTATTATATGAAAGGGAGGCGAAACACTCAGATTGTGGAACTTATCGAAACAAACCTGAGCAATAAGCACCAAGAAGGTGAAATTCCTGAGTAAATGTTTTACTTGTCTTCCACATGACGAGTGAAACTGGTTCAACCAGTTACTTCGCATCTGTTGAATAGGAAAATGTTTGATCATTGAGCTTTAAAAAACAACATTTTTCACTGCGCCCGTCATATGAGGTGATCAGAGGGAGGGGGTCAATTGCCTTCCCTGGTTTTGAAAAGTTAATGTGGTTACATATTAAGTAGGCATGTTTTTTTTTTTTGATGAAATTTTATTGAGTATGTGCTCTTTGCCTCCCCTCCAAACCAAGAAAAATTCGAAATGTCGAGCCTGTTTGTCAGTGTCATCTTCGAAGAATGATGACGGCTTCACAATTATGTGGAAACACGTAAAACGTCCAGAATCTCTTCTATATTTTTCCTAGACTTCACTTACACACATTTTTATTTTAAGAACTACCACAAGCGTGGTTAAGGAGTTTGTTTCCATTTATCCCATGCTTCCTTTTACCCCAACTGCTTCTTTTTAATGAGTGACTTCTTAACCCGCCATAAATGTTCGTCAAAATGTGTTCAGAGCGGTAAACAAAGAAGAAATATTTTCCACGCAGATTTATGTAAACGTCGGGGTTTCACCCTCTTCAGATCTGCACGCACAAAATGAGAAACGCGTTGGGGACGTAACTTTGTTCCAGGCCAAGATTATCGCACTGGCACTGAGGGTACCCGGTTTCTCTACCCTGGGTACGAAATTTCTTAGCAGGAAATATTCTACAATATACCTGTATGCAGAACTTGTTTTCTATTTTCTAGAAAACCAATAACTTTTTTCTTTTCGAAGGAATACACTGAAAATGAAGTATTATACAGAGTCCGGCGGTATAATTTGCTTATTTGAAGGGCTAATTATGGACATAATAGGTACAATTCTAAATATTGATTCACCTTATGCTACGTACATGGAAATGTACTTGGACACTGTTTTGAAAATTGCATCGAGCAAGTGCCGTCTTGACGATACACTGAAAAGTAACAATACCCAAGTGTGAATCAATAATTTGAATAAAACTTTACACATCAATAAAGCACTTTAAAATATTGAACTCATATTTTTTTATCGGCAATAATCACTTTTAACGAGTGAAATTTATCCCTAAATATTACGTAATTGGTACAATATGTTATTTTATTTTAACATTTAACTCCAAAAGTTCAAATATTGATTAAAATTAAAAAATAAATAAATAAAAAAATAAAATTGACGTGTTTCAGGATTTTTCTGAACATACTATTTATATGAGTAAACCATCCCTCGCAATCTTACCTCGTCACGGTGAATTACCTTGAAAACTAAATCTATAGTAAGAAAGTCATTTAATAACATCAATCGAAAGCTCTATTTTTTAGTTTTACAATGGTTTTTGAATTTTCGTTCTATTATCCATAGGAAAGAAGTTACAGTCATTTGTAAGAACACACTTTTCTTTTTTTTTCACACATTTTGAGTTTTTTTACCGATCTATATTTTGAACATTTTTCAAAATATAAATCTAAAAACTTGCAGGATTACTTATCTTGTCACATGTGTCCTTCATACTAAATTTTATTGAAATTGATCATTTGTCTCACTTGCAATTCATAGGCAACTAAGCGAGCGACGGGGTAAGATAGTGAGAGATGGTTTGCCGCTATAAACAGTGTTTTCAGAAAAATCCTGAAATATGTCAACTTTAGTTTGTTTAGTTTTTTCAAATTTTCAATCATTATTTGAATTTTGATATTTAAAATTTCAAATTGAGGAATATATTGTACCCTCTAATATCTCAACTATCCAATATTTAGGATTAAATTTCACCTGGTTAACAGTGTTTATTGTTGATTTAAAAAAAAATATGATTTCAATAGTTTTAAGTGTTTTATCGATGTGCAAAGTTATATTCAAATCAGCGAATAACCGTTGGTTAGGGTTACTTGTGAGGGACCCGGGTTTTTTAATTTTCGGTCAACTCTTTCCAAAATAGCGATGGGTATGTTCGCAATTTCTTGGCTAATGTTGTCCCAGTACTCCGAAATGTATCAACCCACATACCAATTGATTGCCTTCTAGGAACACGAGCTCAGGGGGCAATCTTGGAGTGTGTGCGGAAGGCTCAATGCGTTGCTACTATCGAGCGACCATTTGAAAAGTAAGCCTCTACGGCAAACGCACGCTGTTCATTTGTTCACATTCTCAGTAATAAATGGCCGTAAGAATACATTTTTAAACCACCGGTTCGCATGAGATCTACCACCCTCTCTTATGGCCCTTTCTCGCTTCGTAGCGGTGACTGCAAATAAGCAAATTATACTGCCACATCCTATATAAAATGTTATAGTTAATGTGATTGACGCGGTGTTAGTATTAATTATAACTACGGGTAATTTTTCATGGTAACGGGTTAGTACAACCAATTATGACATTCCATGACATATTTAAAGTTAACTAATCAATTAAAGGGGGCGACAAAAATTGAAAGAGCCTTGATTAGTCATATTATTGGTTGAGCCGTCACACAACAGTATTTTGCAGGGACAAACCATTTCAGAGTTATCAGTTGTTTTCAAGAAATTCAGATTTAAATAATTCTGCACCTTAACAGTCAAGTTTCAAGTTTTTGGAATTCTTTAGATTACAGTAGTTTTATATAACTTTAATCTAAGTTGCTAAAAATATGTGGTGAACAAAAGAAAGCTACCTAGGGAGCTTCGACCCCAAGCAAACTAGGGAGACTTGACCCTAAGGCTAATTTGATGTTTTTGTTTAATTTGATGTTTGTGTTCAATGAATTTTTATTTTTGAATTGATAAAATATTAGATTTAGGCCTATATAAATATATATATATATATATATTGATATTATGTAAGCAATAGCTCTAATATTGTGAATATGAAGGCCGTATTTGATTTAATGAATAACTAATATGTAATATTTTGGTCTAAGAAATTGTTTTTATTTGACTAATCATTAAAATACTAATAATGTTTGAGCCCAATGAGTTGTTGCTTAGTAAACTAACTGAAATATTGCTAAGATCTGATCTGATAAAGTTTTGAATTAGACTTCTGCTTTCCTGCTGATATGGAGTAAGATTACTTAAAGAAAAAAAAAAATCCCCTAAAGAGTGAACATTTTATACACTGTAAAAAAATTCCGAAACGTTACTGGTAATTTCCGTGGAACGTTTCGTGATTTCAGAGGTTTTCACCTATTTCCCCAAAAAATCAAGTATCTTCGCAAAAAAGTTTCCTGAATTCCTAAAAGATGCACGAGTGCAGACCTTGCACTGGTGTGAAAAATATTTTTTGCTACCAGTTTAAATATTGACGGAGCGTGTTTATTAAGTGTATCGGCCTAAGGTTACTTACGGCCTGTCCAGATTGACTAAGCTTCCAATGGGAGTAAATATGTCACTGGATAGCTACAGCTTTGCGAGCTAGGAATTGCAGGCAAGGAATATGCTTGGTTCCTGCTTTGCAATTTTCACGTAGCTTGGCCGTGGGTGCTCTAATGTTTCTGGAGCTCCCTTGGTAAATCAAGAAGGTTCTAATCTAATAACTTAAACCTATTTAATTTTTCTAGAAGGTTCACGACTGGCTTTAATAGGGGAGATTTCTTAAAATTTCAGAAAGGTTACTGACTTTTATCAGAAAGCGTTACTGGTTTTTGTAAGATATGTTACTGGTTGAAATTGGGCACATCAGCTGCCTATTATTTTCCAGGAACGTTTCTGAATCGTTTTTACAGTGTATATTCACTTCAAGCATCACTTATTAAAACATAAAACACCATCAAACCTCCGTTTTTCATTTCAATATCTAAGAGTCTTCCTGCTGATATAGAGTAAGACTAATTAAAAATAAATGTAACATTCCACCTAAAGAGTGAACATTTTATATATTTGTTTCAAGTATCAGTTATTTAACCAAAAAACGCCATCAAACCTGCGTTTTCGATTTCAATATCTATGAGCTCTCTTACGTTCATGAGGGGGGATCATGTCTCCCTAAGTGTTGGGTCAAATCTCCTTACCTCTTGACACTTGACTCATATGCAGATTTGAGGAATATAATTTTTTCGTACCATTTCTACTTAACATTATGCATTACTTTTATCCATAATAATGTGCACAATGGCAACCAATTTATGTATATTTTTTATTTCGTTGTAACGATTCTACAAAAAAATAAATAAATAAATAAATAAATAAATAAATAAATAAAGAAAAATAAATAAAGAAAAATAAATAAATAAAAAAAATAAAAAAAAAATAATCGAAAATAAAAAAACCGAAATTTGGGTCAAGTCTCCCTAATTTCTCCTACTTAAAAAACTCTCTCCTTCAGTTTCAGTTTGTGCTTAAAACGGCAAAGGAAAAGACAGGAGATAATCCGTACAGCACATAATAATTTGCCGACTGAGTGTATTATTGCTGAAGGTTAAAGGAAGGGGATATTTAAATACAGGGTCTGAGTAATAGGTAGTTGACTATCATAGATTCAGATAAGACAGTCTCACAATAACGTTTTATGTTCTGCGAATTATTGCATAAAACGGCAACGGAAAAGACCATTACCGCACAGCAGATAATTAGTTTGCCGACTGAGTGTATTATTGCTGAAGGTTAAAGGAAGGGGATATTTAAATACAGGGTCTGAGTAATAGGTAGTTGAATATCATGGATTTAGGTAAGACAGTCTCATAATAACGGTTTTATATTCTGCGAATTTTTGCATAAAACGGCAACGGAAAAGACCGTTACCGTACAGCAGATAATTAGTTTGCCGACTGAGTGTATTATTGCTGAAGGTTAAAGGAAGGGGATATTTAAATACAGGGTCTGAGTAATAGGTAGTTGAATATCATGGATTCAGATAAGACAGTCTCACAATAACGGTTTTATATTCTGCGAATTTTTGCATAAAACGGCAACGGAAAAGACCGTTACCGTACAGCAGATAATTAGTTTGCCGACTGAGTGTATTATTGCTGAAGTTGGAAGGAGGGGGAATATTTAAATACAAGTCTGAGTAGGTGATTGTCTATAGTCATGCACTCATACAAGAAAATCTCCTTGCTAAGTTTTTACATTTTGAGCTGATATCCGAAGAAGCGGATACTCTGCTTGGGGACTTGTATTATCGTGGAAAGAGGCGAACAATTTGAATACTGGTTTGTAAAAGAGACAGTTGAATATCATGCAATCAAACACGACAATCTCATTATTAAAAGCAGTAATATCGAGGATAAAAGCGTTCACTTACGATTTGGGGCGAGGAAGCTCCATCTCTTGCCCATGCCTCTGAAAGAGACGAAAAGAAACCGAGCGGCGCGCACGGCGAGAGGGATCCGCACTACATTGCGCTGCAATCCTTTCCTCACTACTTGTTTCAGAGTGTTACAAAAGAGGATTGAGTGCTGCTATTGAGCCCTAAGCCCTAAACATGAGAAGATCAGTGGCTCGGTATTTTAAATTCAATGCAGTCAACTTTTTACCTGTGCGTCCAGAACTTCGTTCAGGCTTTCATGAGTGTATGTAACTTGTCATCAGGGCTGCGGAGTCGGAGTCGAAAAGTCGGAATGGGGCTGATTTTAGGGCAAAGGAGTCGGAGTCTGTCATTTCCACTCCAAGTCCACAAGTCTCTCAGCACTCGCGTAGTTGGAGTCGGACTGATTTCGGGGTGATGGAGTTGGAGTCGGAGTGAGGGCTATAAATTTCCCAGAGACGGAGTCGTTCATTTTTCCTCCGACTCAGCAGCCCTGCGTGTCATATCCGAGATGACTTCGGCCAAGAAAAATATCGGTTTGTTACATGAGATTAATAGTGCTTTAAGATAAGCATGCGATTATGACCGTTGTACATATCCTATTCCGTTACGTTTCTTTTGGACAAAATTATGCACATCGTCTAATTTTCCTTACGTCAAAGTATTACATATATAGTATTTGTTTCGTTATGTGGTCATAATTCCACATGTGATAGAATGACATTTGGTTCAAAAATCCAAATTTGTCAAAACGTTATTTTTCCTTTCATGTTATTATTAATATAAAATTCATAAATGAAAAAATGAAAAAAAAAAATTTACTTTTTAATTTTTTCAAATCATTTTGAATTTGAGACGGAGTGACTTTTATAAAAATCCTAAATATGTGCCCAAACAAAATTTTTTATAAACATAGAATCATTAGTCATTTGATTTAACATTTTTGTTCAAAATATCATTCCTCCACATACGGAATTGACCATGGTGTACACTGTACATCAACCTTTTACTAACCGAACTCTAGTAAATTAAACAAATAAAAGGAGAAAAATGTCTTTCAATTTTTTTATGCTCTTGTCAGGAATGCTTCAAAATGAAAAAATTTTAAACAATGTCCTATTTCTCGTCAAACAATGTGGCAAAAAGGGATAACAATGTACGTAGTTTACGTAGACTGCAAAAAAAAATGCGTGTTCGTGTTTCAGAGTTAGAAGCATCCCGTTCTTTAGTAGAAAAGGGATTTGATGCCAAAAACTACGGAAAGCAAAATCATGAAAAATATATGCTATTATTTGAATACGCATTTAGAAAAAAAGTGGCGCACGACAATTTTTTCAGGCTATTGTCATAAAGTTTTAAAATATTGCGTTTTTGTACACAAAAAACAGGATGCGTCGTAAAGAAACACGATAGTATTGAAACTTTTGTATTACAGAGAAGTATTTTAACTATTCATCACTTCTGAATAGCATAGATTGTGTTTATCATTCATTTGTTTACATAAAATTATATACATAGTATGTGTTACCGTGCACCATCTTCTTCGTTCTTAAGATGAGAAATAATCGTTTTCGTACACATACTAATATTGCCGCAAAGCGCAATTTGACTGACAATCACAATTTCTAAATTAACAGAGCGCAAAGCTTCGAACTCATCGAACCACGAATTGAGTTAGAGACAAGACATTTCAGGCATATTCACATCAAAATTATATATTTTAATGAAGAAAATAGATCAAAATTGTAACAAGAGCACTCAGGGGCGTGCATAGAAATTTTGGGGCCCGTCACAAATGACTTTTACTGGCCCCCCTTTCATATTATTTACCCCTACGTGTCTGCATATATTTCACCCCTCATTTTAAAAATCTCGGGCTCACTTCAGGCTCGGGACCGGGCCAACAGGTGTTCCTCCCCCCCACCCGTGCACGCCCCGAGAGCACTAAACAATACTCGAAATGTGTTGGTTATTTATGCGTGTTTCAACGGATGCTCTGTTGATAACCAACAGACAACTCAAAGCAGTACGAGCAACCACGGACAACGAGAAAGAAAGAGAGTGGAAAGAGCGCATGTGCAACTTTTCGTCACACAAAGCAACTATGTTACTTCCACCACACAAAAAATTGCTGATAAGATCACAAATCCTTCACATAAAAAAATTCACTTCAAAAGCTAAACGAGCACAAAATAAATGCCGAACGTCAAAGAGAGAGAGAGATGTAGAAGCTGAATCGTTAACTAAGTCGGGCAAAGTGATCAAAATATCCCATAGACTTTACAAATTACCGTACATGTTTTCACATGAATGGAATAGAAATGTGTGGTTGAAGCTGGCTCCAAATAGTCGACATTTTTTTAAGTACTAGAAATACCAAATTGAGCACTCAGAAACGAATGCTTTAGTTCTGCATTTGTTTTCATACTTTTTTAGATTTTTAGACCTAATCTCAAGTTTAAAATTCGATTTTAGGATTGTTCAGTTTTGCAGAACTAGTTGTGCATTTTTTAATGTCTGTATTGCTGCTTTGAAATAAGTATTTTGTGTTAGTATTTTTATGATTGTATGGCAACATTGAACCCGATATGTCCCGCGGGCTGTCGGTTAAACCAGACTCTCTGTATGGTTGGGTAAATTGCCCTCCCCCCCCCCCTTGGCTTTGAAAAATTAACATTTTTACATTGTTGATCTGCGTGTTTAGTTCTTTTCCGATAAAACTTGCATTGAGAATACGTACTTCACTTTCGCCTCTTGGAAAATTTTTAAATGACGGGGCTGGGTCAAACATCATTTGGCTAAGAACACTTTCGATTAAATAACCATTCCAAAAAAAAAAAAAAAAAATATCGCCGGTTCATTTTGTAAGGAACTACGTTTCCATCGACAGATACACGGATGCACAAGTTATGATTCCCTTCTTTTTGTAAGGTCAGCTTTGCGTGAAGTCGTTTCTTGTCTTCTTAAACAGGAATTATCTTTCGCAACCCTCGATAGAGAGAAATTTACAGTGTTTTTATTAGTAGTATTTTGCTGCGATTCTAAATCACGACTATTATTTATAATTCTCAAATATAAAGAAAAGTTTTAGTTAATTATGAGCAGGGTTCGACAAATTTTGAAATTATTTGTCTGGCAACTAAATTTTTTTTCCTCATTCATAAGATTTTACATTTTTTCTCGGTCTTTGGTTATGAAAGAGTGAGGTATATCATTATTTAATTTTCTGTCGGATAAAGAAATTTCTGTCAGATTCGCAGTTAATAAAATATCAGTGATATTATACAGTCATTATTCATGTGTTAAACAATTATCAAATACCTTTTCGAGAACACAGTAGTTGAATGGTTAGAATGTTTTTTTTTTTTTATAACCAAGAGAGATAATATTGGTTTTAATCCCTTGGAAAAAAATAGATAAACGAACAAATCACACTTTTAGCGTTTTCTAAAGCCGTTTTTTTTTTTTTTTTTTTGACGAAATAATTTAAAAGTGTATTTTTTCCGAATTCCGAACCGAAAGGGAGATTTTTTTTTTGTAATTACAAGTTTTCAGCCTCTGTTTTGTTTTTTGCTTCAAATACGTCTTCCTTTTTATTTTAGCGGTGTATTTTCAACGGTTTTTCTTAACCAGAGGAGAATATTGGTTTTAAACTGTAAAAAAAAAAGCACACTTTTAGCGTCTTTTCACAAAGTAATTTAAAGGTCTTTTTGCGGTATAATTTTCAAGTATTTTTACCATTCCGAACAGAATTTTTCTGGAAAAGAAATAAAAGTAACTGTAATTTGATGCTTTCAAGCGATCTGAATCTTTTGTTTTAAATTCGTTTTATTTTCGAAGTGAGCTGTGTTTTCAACGATTTTCCACGACGAACAGAGAAAATTCGTTTGAATCGTTGTAAACATATAAATATATAGAAAAAAAAATTAAAAACCGACGCATTTTCTGTGTTTTTTTCATAACGTAATTTAAAGTAATTTTTTCTCCTCAATAGTTTCATATTATCTTTTCCCATTTTCGATCTGAATTCTCTTGAAAGAGAATAAGTAAAGAATAAATTAGCGGTCGCCACTCGCCATGTGGCGACTAAATAAAAAAAGTAACGACTGAAAGTATGTATCATCGCCACAAGAGGTTACCAGTTTCAATAATTCCACCTATACTATCAACTAAATTTAATGATAATAATTAGTTACATCCAACTTTATTCATGCTGATATTTTTTTTTGTTTCATCATCAATTTAAATGCTAAATTGGTACTACTGTTGTTCAGTTACTTTTTCCGTTTCTTACGAAAAAAAAATGGTGACAGTAAAAGAAGAATATCGATTAGAATTAAAAATGGCCTCTGATAAAGTTGCTTCTACTCGCCACAGGCAACCAGATATTTTTCCCAATCTTGACCTATAAGGAGTAAGTGGAGGATTGGAACCGACAAGAAATTTCGCATACTTTGCATATCCTCCCCCGCACTTCAAGAGAACAGACATGCGGATAACGAAACAAGGAGACTTTCATAAAAACCACGGGATCCTCTTGCTTGATTGTTCAACGGAGACACAGAATTCATTGTTGAAGGGTGCTGTTGACGGCTGAATGCGAAATATTATAGAAACAGACGACTGAAGGAGGGTATGAAAAGAACCAATGATCCCGATAACATTTCCCGACACAACAAAGCCCGCATATGGTGCAGCAGAGGTGGCATAATAAAAACTTCGAGTGATGCTTTTCTTTACATTTAAATGCAAACACACAAACATGCAGTTGCGTAGGAAGGGTTTTAACTCCTCCCATGAAGAATCAAAATTCATAACAGTTCAGCGTCAATAAAAAAATGTCTTTTCGGAAAAATATATAATCTCTGCATGTCTGTGTGATTTTTCTCAAATGTTTATTTACTTATGAACTATAACTACAATAAGTAATTATCTTTACATTTAAATATTATTCTGAAAAAAAGGGAAAATCTAATTTACAAAATTAACTTATGTAACAGTTTTTAAACTCTAAGTCCATTTTACAGGTAAAAAAGAAAGAAGAAAGGAAAAGAACGAAGTGTAAAATTCTTATTGAGTTTCAAAATTACTCGCATTACTTAGACATATATTTCGTCTATCTAGTAGATCCATCATTTATCAATGAATATATTTATCAACTTCTCTCTCTCTCTGTATATAGGGGAAAAGGGGAGGAGCACATGTGAATATGCTTTTTAATTTCTTTATTTTTCAAAAAATATTATCAATTTATCAGAGTAAAGATGTCCCCATGATTGAATAATCTTGTGCTTTTGAATTTTTTTAATTAAAAAAAAATATATATTTCTCTACATTAAGGTAATTTTTAAAAATGTCTTCAATAGTTCACATGTGCCCCTTTATGGGAGCACATGTGAGCAAACCTGTTGAACATATAAACACTATTAAAAATACAGTCTACATCATATTTCAACGAAAAACTCTTTAATATGAAATATATACGTACATATCTTTTACATTGAAGGGTTTATTACCTATATTGTGTCCGATTATTGTATAGAAAGTGTGTCATTAAGAAAATATTATTTCGAACTATATAACTCTGCTCACTGTAAAATGTTAAAGTTTCTTTGCATGTTCCGATCATTGGATAGACAAGAATAAAACTTCTAAGACTACATAATACAAAGAATATTTTATTGTGAAAAAAAATTCTTGCTATATATTGCGTTTAAGCTTCATACAGAATATGAGAATGAATTTTAAAATGATTTTAAACTTCAATTTTTAATTAAATGAAAATATTTTGTCTTTTTATTTAATATAAGTATTATATATTCGAAACTTTTGACCAACTGTTAAACTACAAATAAATTTAAAAAATATTAACTAAATGTTTTTAAAATAATAAAATTAGCAATAAACTTACAAACTGAATGTAGAAAAATGATAATTTTAAATATTTACACATTTTTTAATACTTATAATACCCTGCACTAATAGTTATATTACGAAGAGGATATGGGAACTGTTCACATGTGACCCTAGTTATTGTGTTCACAAGCGCCCCCATCATCTACTTTAGAACTAACTTGCAAAAATAAAAAAATTCTCCTAAATAAAAAAATCGCCTACAAAAAAATAAAAGGAAAGTAAACTTTTTTTTTTAATTTGAGACACTTGAAGTACACTGAATTGAGTATTTTTTATGGCTTTTCTACGTTTACATTAAAAAAAGCACATAGTGTTAAGAGCATTATAAACTTTATAATTATTTTTGCAATACTTTATTTTTATTTCCCACATCCGGTGATTACTTAGAGGAGTGTGGCCCAAAGTGGGTATGTCGTCCAAAACGGTTGGCGTTCGTATGTCGCCGCATGGTGTGCAAGCGGTGATGCTTACGTATGTCGTGTTTACACGAATACCCCCGAGTTTCAATCAGTCCCGGGAAAGCAGCGGTGAAGCGGCATGACTTAACCAGACTTAATGCACAAAAAACGTTAGATTTTTTAAAAAAACTGAAGAAACTTGTAATTGATTGAAGAGCAGCTTATTTTTTTTTTTAATTTTCAATAATGTTACGTTATTCTAACACCATCCACCTATAAACTACAATGTTCAATTCGTTTTTTTTTTTTTTCTTATAAATTTAATTTATGATTATAATTATTGAAACAAAAACGAAATTTCGATCAAAGTGGGTAGGGCAAAGCGGGTATACCCGCTTTCTACATGTTTTGTTGACAAATGTACTGACTTAGATTTTATATTTAAATAGGATAAGTATAAATTTAATAGGTTCTCTTTATGATGGCAATTAGCGAGTCCATTGATTTAATCAATTATTTCCCTATCTTTTATAAACTAATGTGCTGACGTAGATTTTCAATTAAAACTCGATAAGTATAACTTTATTCTTTTTTTTAAGTAATGGCACTTAGCTAGTCAATTGGCTTAGTCATTTATTACTTCATAATTGACTGATAAATGTACCAAATCACAATTAGTTAAGCTTACCCAAACGGCTTACCCGCTTTAGGCTTCCTGGTAGGGCAAAGTGGGTTTTTCGAGTGTTTAATGTTTGATAATAAATAAATATTGGGTTTGAAATGATGCAAGAATCACTTTTTACTTTGAAGTTCAAAAGATCCCTCATTGGAAATAAAACCAAAATTGTTATGATAAAAAGCGAAAAACTACAATTTTCGATTGTTCTTCGCTAACCTATCCGCTTTGGGACACCCTCCCCTATGCAGACAACATTCGGCTCTAATTAATCTGCATAAGATGGTTTACACCTTAGCTTTCCTTCTGAAACGCTTCAAGATGGTGAATCGACTGTGCTCAAGATCATTTATTTGTACTTTTTAAATATTTCAAAACCGCAACTGTTTCATTACATAGAGAATCTCAAATTTTATTTTTTTCTCATACCTCTCGTTGGAACTAGCAACTCATTTGCTTAAAATTGAGTTATTAATACATCATAGCTTACATTTACAATACAGGTTATAATTAAAACCCTTTGAGACACGGTGGTTTTGTTTTAGGGCACCATTTTTTAATTTTCTTTCAGTCAATTGTTAAAGTCACTGTGTCAATTGGCAGAGAAGAAAAAAAAAAATGGCGGCTTCAAACGATGCTACCGTGACTCAAACGGTTAAGTGAGGATACTAATTTGTTGTATGTAGCTATTTAACATTTTTAATCTATTTGCATTCAAAAAAAGAAAAAGTAAATGAATGAATATTAAAACAATTACTGACCAACTATAGGTCTTGTTTTGCATTAGTTGCCGTTCTTTTTTTTTGCTCAATTTTTCTGCACTTGTTGTTTGTGTACCAATTTCAGCAGCTCTGCAAACTGCAGTTTAAGAACGATGGAGAGCAATGTATATTTCCGTTTTGAGTGTTTAGAGAAGCAAACAATTTGCCATCGTGCATAAGTTATGAATTGATGATATCAAATTTAAAAATCAAACCGCGAATTGCAATATAATTGAAGATTTATGCATGACATCATGAGCTTCGGAGAGTAAGAAATCATCTCGATTTGATGCTTTTATGATTTTTCAGATTTCTTAAACTCCAAAGCTCACAAGGTTTCACTTAGATACAATATTTCCTTGTTAACCCCGAAAGACGTCTCTTCAATATCGTTGCAATTTGGGTTTCCTCATTCATCTTAAAAGGCAGGATAAATAACGGTGAATTGTCTGTTTTCGAAACTAGAGCGAAGGGTCATACATATTTAAAATAAGTGACCAATGAAGTCAGGGGTGCCCACCTAGAGGGGGGGGGGGTTGAGGGTATTTTCTCACTTTGAGGGGGCTCTTAATTTGAAGGAGGTCTTTGCGACATTTAGTGGGTGCACCTTTGCTCTTGGGGGGGAGGCACCTCTGACACAGTTAAAATATGGAACTCTTTAAAACTTGAAACGAAAAAGTTTTAAAGGTTTTATGGACTTAAAGAAAAAAAAAAGTCTTCAATAATACAAACTATAATCGTGCCATAACGCTGTAAAAATTATGATCCTGTAAGTTTCTATGATGTCACCACTGTACCAAAAAAAAAAAAAAAAAAAACTCACACGCACAAAGTACTGCTGCTAAAAATTTACTGGGATACTATTAAAAGTTACTGCTGCATTGCTTGAAAAGAAACTGTATCGGTTACTAGAAAATTTTATCCCCGTTTCCTACAGATTTTCTAGAACTAATGTAATTCTTTAAAATATTTTTAGTCACGCTGCTCGTCTATTATATTATGTGTCATTACATTATCAGGTATGAAAATCTGAAAATTTATAAAATATGAAATGGTTGAAAACGACGATGCAAGTGTACTTTTGTAGATCATCTAAATTCCCTAAAAAATATGATTATCATTTACGAAACCATGCAACTTGATTTCGTTTATAAAAACTAGTAAGTTTTGTAGAAAAAATATTGCAAAGTTATCTGAAGAAAACACGATACACAGTATAAAGTTAGCATGCACCAAATAAATTGCAAGTCCGGTCGAATGATTTGAATTCGTAAGATAGAAAAAATATGAAGGAAAACTCTTGGTCATGCATTTAATAGTGAGCAAACAAAAAGTTCTTGTTGCTGTGCCGATGTTCCAAACCGTGCCCTTTAAACTAAAATAGCTTTTGTTCTATAAAAGTATAGGGTTCAACAAAATAACTTTCATGTTTCAAAACTTAATGAAACCTTTTTATGAATCAGAATGTTTTTTTATTACTTTCCAATAATTTTTGTACGCATGTACATCACTGACGTACCTAGCGAGGGTGACACCCACAACAGTAGTTTATAGTGTTCCCCCCCCCCCCCCAAACGAAGAAGAAGAAAAAAGATTTTATGTAAACATGAAAACCATGCAGTATTCAGAAACAACTACATTTGTGTTATAACGAAATTTTAATTCCCGGGGGGGTCCGGAGGTTCCCCCCCGGGAAATTTTCAAATTTGTAGTCTTAAAATGCATTTTAGCTTCATATTTTTCAAAAACTAGCATTTTCATTTTGGGTTTCACACCCCCCAGAAGGGTGACACCCGGGGCAGACCCCCTCCCGCCCCTCAGTAGTGACGCCAATGATGTACATATTTATTTTGAACGTTATTAGCTTACATTTACCAGTGGTGTAGTCAAGATTTCATTTCAGAGGAGGTCCAATGAAGTATATCTAATTACATGTACTTAAATTCGAGTTTTCTTTCATTATACGAACAGGAAAGTTGCGCCGTTCCCAAACCCAACATGCGCCGTTCCCAAACTGACAAAATATGGCAACTGGTTGTTGATATGGTGAATTTTGAGTGCTGTCATGTGTTTATTGACACTCCCAAGGTTAAGACAAATCGATTGACGTAAGAATTACCAAAATTGACCAAGGCGTTTAGCCCCTAGAACGTTACATAGACACGGACATACATACATACATAGACTGATAAACACATTACCTTCCTTTGCGTCGCGTACGCTCAGTCGAGTAAAAATGAATCCATTTCCGCTTTCTGTTCATCCGCCATCTCTTCGTGGTCAAGCTATAAAACTCCCAAAAGTGACAATTCATTTGTTTACTTTTGGTCTGTCTTTTCCCGGAAAGGAGTACAGCATAGAAGCGGGTATATTGATAATTTCCACCCGGATGTGAACCTCGAGTTCTTGTAGGCTCTTGGACAGTTGTCATGAGCGCAGAATTTCAAAGAACCCCATAAAAAACCGCAAGGGGCTACATCGGGAGAGCGGGCTGAGCATTACAAGTCGCCCTTATTGAGATAAGGGGCTCCGGGAAATGTTCCTCAACAAAGTAATTGCTGCTGGAAGCAAATATCCTCGAAGTAACATGTATTAAAATAGCAGGGTTAGGGGCCTTTTCAGTGTATGGACAACGTCGAGTATCATTTTTAAAACCCGGTAGGATTTTTAATACCGTGTTACACGAAACTTGATAAACTAGAATAATAAACATTCTGATCCATAAAATTGATTTTATTGCGTGTTTGAAAAAAGTAAGTTATGTTGCTGAACCCTGTATAAAAAAACCTGAAAACTACAACAAAATAATTTCCACAAAAGGGTAGGTATGAGCAGCAGAGCATAAGTTCGTTATTTCGTTTCATTCCTGTTACTTTGAGGATAAATCTAAATTTTAAAGACAAAAGTTCAATGCAAAAAATAAAAACACGCAGTTAATAAACCTTAAGGAATAGGAGATGAACTTAAGAAAGTTTTATTTCTCTTTATAAATAGCACTTTCACTTTTGCAACTTAGGTATTAAAATTCAATAAAGATGTTACTAAGTCATGCAGCTTTTAGCAACATTCAGGACATACAAGAAAAATTACGGAATATGAAAAAACATAATCAAAAACATGCAACAAAAGTAAACCTCTCCATAAGGGTGGGAAGAAGGGAAGATAAAATCACAATAAGATAACAAGAGTTACACATTTCCAGGCCCACCTATTTTTTGCAGGTTGGTTCTGATGAGGCGGCAATTGCGATTGTTGGTAAGTGAATGACTCCGATTTCTGATGCAAATCGATATCCGACCGATTCATCCACGCAGAGCAATCCGTTATAGATGATATCTGACTGTCTGGATACAAACTATGATCACACGATGAGAAGGATTCCTGTTTTTCGAGGGAAAGATGACGCGTTTGAAGACTGAATTCATTATGAGTCTTGACAGGTTGAGAACACTGACTCTTACTCAGCAGTGACTCTGAAACTGTATTCCATTTGTGCATACGTGATCTGTGTCTGGATGACATTTGATTGAAATAGCCACCCTCCGACGCAATATACGGAGTGGTTTTCCAGTGGTTCTTCGTGTACGGAGGGGGATGCCGAGAAACCACTTTCTGAGGTAGTTCTTTTGAATAAACAGTTTTTTTCTCAACGGCAGACATGACTATGGTGTAACCCTGCTTGGTCAAGAAAAACTCCGTGACCGGCAATTCTTCGGACTTCTTTTTCTTAAAGGGTAAGAGTTCGTCGGAAGAAAGGTTTGAGTTCACTGCGAGGCATAAATCAGTTTGTGTATTTACACTGCATGATGGTAAATGTTTTCTTTTTTTATGAGGAAAAGGTTGAGAGTTGAAACAGTTCCCTGGTACATCCTCGTATTCTTCTTCCAGGAGAATGGAAAGCCTGCGAGGAATCGGACATTCCCTAGGGGTAATGAAAAAGTAAATTTAGAGTGAAAAGAAAAAAATAATTGCTCTACAAATAATGGTACTTATGCATTAATTTGTATACCATTTTAGTCAAAAACAAAATTTTGCCAAAAGTGCGATAGATTGCTAATATTGAAGTAGCTAAACTTGTACTAAAGCTTAACTACATAGATATGGCAGATGAACTAAAAGAAGAAACGGAATTCTTCATTTTGTGATGTGTAGGATTGGCGAGATTGAGTGCGAGCAGTGAAACTTAACTGCTTGCGCATTGTTACTGATCTTACCTTTAAAAAATGAGGTGTTTTGTTTTCGCTTCCAGTTCATGCGCCATCTCTCCATGGCATAGTTATACTCATTTTGGAACGTTTTTGGATGAAGATTCTTGACGATATTTTATAATTTTAATTTTTATGTGACACTTGTTTTGTTTTCAACGAAAATGGTCGATGGAATAATAAATAAAAGACACAAAAAATATTTCATGCATTTATTGTATTAAAACAACCATCTTTATTAATAATAAAGCTGAAAGTCTGTTTCTCTGGATGTCTGTTGCGCACATAGCGCCTTGACCGTTCTGCCGATTTTCATAAAATTTGGCACAAAATTAGTCCGTAGCTTAGGGTTTAGCACCTCGAAGCAATTTTTCGAAAATTCGATGTTGTTCTTTTTCGATTCGAACTTTAAATATGAACACGATAACTTTTCCCGAAGGAACACTTTGACATGAATTAGACTTACATTATTTGCCCCAAAGTATTTTGAAATGTCACAATCGATGGATAATAACTTCATTCAGCAAGTATGGCTTGTTTAAGTAAAACTATTGATTTACTAATATATAAACAATGAATACATTAACTAAAACTTACCGTTTGTGCTAAATAATGTTTCGTAAACAAATATACAAAGTAAAACGAATAGTTATCATATGAAAATTTTGATATTTCTGTTGTTTTATAATTTCTAGTTTTGGTTTCTAATTTGGAAAATAAAATAAATAAATGAACCATGAAAAGTGAAGGGAGGGGGAGTCGCCCCTCTTCCTTGCCTCCCCGAATTGCCGCCACTGGTATTAACTGTAGGTTTATCAGTTAACTCAGATTAATACTTCACAAATTTTATTAGACTCTTCAAAAACAACTCTTTAAAACTTAATTACATTGATTATTACATCATCAGAACCATTTATTCATTCGTGTATCAACATGACCCGCGTTGGGTCAAGTTGATACAATTTGAAAAAATGTTTAAGATTTTTTTACATAAAAAAGTTCTGCCATCAAGTGTTTTGAAATCATTATTTGATAGTAAAAGAGCAATAGAATAAAATAAAATATTATTTTGGTACGTAACATGAGTAATAATAATTAGAAAAACCAAAATGCAAAACGTGTATGAACAGTACCTGGTGTCCCCCTTAGAGCAGGAATAAATGGAGGAAGCAAGTCCAATCATTGGCTTTGCAAAAGCAGAGGCAAAGACTCCAAGTCACGTGACTCATCAACGACGAATTATTGGCACTTTCTGCGTGAAACAAGCGAAATGAACCTGATTTCTTCCAATGCTTTGCTTTGAAATCTGTCACGTGACTTGGCGTCTGGGCTTCACGAATGAAAGTCTTTATTCCCTCCATTATATCTCTTCTCAATGGCCTCCACAAATGATCAACCAACAATGTATGAACAATGCTGGTTGTATTGGTTGATCTAACCGAAATTTTTTTTCGTCTAATCAAATTTTTTTTCGTTCCTCTTTTCGTTCCAATTTTACTAAAAAAATGTATGCAGCGGTTCAGTCTCGCTTTTTTGTTTCACTAAAAATAACGAATTTTCGGTTTTCGGTTCAGTTCCATATGAGTAATTTTATTTTATGTTTATTTTTATTTGTACTACGAAATATAATTGTATCAAAATGTAGGATGTACATGTAATAATGATATTTATATGATTGCACAAAGGTATTTATTTATCGTATTAATAAGTTGGTTACAGTAACATAATGACTTAATACATATCAAACAGAAATAAGCCGATATTTTTTTTTTTTTCAGTTCCGTTCGGGTTTTCGTTCCGACCAAAATAACGGTTTTTTTTAGGTTTTCGGTTTAGTTACGGTTTGAATCTCTGAAATATATTTTCTAATTGGTTGAATTTGTTATAAAAAAAGAAAAGAAAAAAGATAAGAATGAAGGCTTTCATTGCCTAATGAAGGTTTTCAGCCAACCAGAAACAAGGACGAACGTTCATCAGCCAATCATGGCCCAGAACGATGGGAGAGCTAGCTCTTCCCACATAAATAGTGACAACACTTCGATATCTGCATCAGTTGCTAGGAAGTCAGTTGCCCGGAAGCTTCGACCACGCTAACACTGAAGATGGCCGCCGCAGACGCGGCCGAAACGTTTGGAGTAACAACACTCAGATCACGGTACAACAACCCGGAATCTTACAACATTATTAAAAGAAAAAATGCTTACAGAACAAAAAAAAAAAAATCTTACTTTGAATCATCAACGACAGATTTTTCTCCTTCCTGCACATTGGAGTTGGTGCGTAGTTCAGTACCGGGGAAAATATTTCCAGAATCGTCTTCCTTTGTCCTCCGTTCGCACCCAAAAAGAGCTAATTTAATGCTTTTCTCATTCGCACCGTAAGTTGCATCAATCAATTTGGGATTTCCATCTTTGACGGCTGCAAGGAAACTATTTGTTCGTTGACGAGGATACGAATGTGGATCTGGATCTCTGTGAATATCACATACTTCAGAAAGAAGTAAAGTTTTAGGATTGCTGTCGCAGGGTGATGAAGTCGATGAGTAGAATACAGATGCATCTTTATTCAACGAATCAGATGAAAAACCTCCAGCTGAAGTACGCCCCAAGTAAAAAGATACACCGAAGGCTGTTTCTGTCTGTGTCGCTTTTGTGGCAACTGGAGATTCCACAGGAAGAATGGGACAGGATACTGAAATGTAACCACAGTGCATGGGAGTGGATTTGTGACTTGCATATGAGCTGCTGCTTCTGAAACAAATTTTTATTTCCACAGTTAGTACTCAGAAAAATGACGTACTAAACATAAAATGAAGTTTCACTGTAAAATTGGATTTCCGTTAATAGATTCAGTCAATTAAAGTGTATTTAGATTCAAGCTTTGCAAAATGTGAGACTCTTTTATGTCCTTAGAAGTACATAGTTGGGTTTTATCCGTTATGGCCCATAATCAGGATTAGTTTGCAGAGTTGACGCTCGGTTTTACGAATTCTTTGGACCCACGGAAAAAGTTCGTAAAAACGAGAGCTAGTATGATCGAAAAACAACTAGCACTAGGTATAGGATAGTACTAGGCATATGATATTTATGTTTTTATGGTATTTTTAATAATAAGGAAGGTTTTTCCTGGAACAATTTGAACGTATACTGCGACAAAATTAGCACACATATTAAAATACTATCATAAATATAGGGTAGACAGACCAGTGAATGAATAGTTAAGCACAATTTCATTTTTTAAAAATCCTAGTAATTTTAAATTCTATACTATACAGATCGTGGTAGCTAAAACATTTTAAAGAATAAATACCTTTGTGCTGAAAAATTAAAATGTCAGTAATCCAACGTTATTAAGCACAAAACTTGCAAATGATTGCAGACACGTGTTTCGGTGTTACAAGGAACACCTTTTTCAATGCAAAGAAGTGTGAGCTTTTGGATGAAAAGTCATCCGAGAAAAGCAACACGGTGGAACAGGAGGTAGTATAAATATCAAAAAATAGAAATTAAACAAAACAAAAAAGATAAAATGACACATGGAGACAAAATTTATTATATAATTCCATCAGGAAAAAACCGTTAAGTAATAAATTTTAAAAGAAAACCCATAAACAATGCAAAAAGTCCAAAAATGAAACCACTCTGAATAAATTAGCAATAAATTTACCAGCGGGAAAAACTATGTATGGAAGCAATGTATCAAATGGAGAAATGCAGAAAAAACAGAGTGAAGGATAAACATATTGGAATTAGTTAATCACAAAACGAAATAAGAAAGCAAAAAATGAAAAAATAAAAGTAAGAAATGTACGACGTTTACATAAAAATAATAGAAAATCTAAACCAATTTTAACAAAGGAGTCCACACAGAGGAAAAATAGGGAATTGCAGTAAGATCGTTAACTAAATTAGAACGGTTCCTCAGGATGTGAAAAGATTCCCAAAAATCAAGATCCAACGAATTGGGGCATTTTTGGATAATTTGATAAGAGTTAAAATCAAAAGAGTGATTCGATTCCCAACAGTGTTGAGCAATACTGGATTTATTCAGCTGTTGTTTTCTCACATAGCTTTGATGTTCTTTTAACCGAAATTTCAAAGAACGGCGGGTCTGTCCGATGTATCCGAGTCCGCAATTGCAAACAATTTTATAGATCCCACAGCAATTAAGAGGGTGAATAGAATCTTTAAGAGAAGAGAAAGAAAGTTTATTAATAGGAGAAAATACCACTTGGAATTGGAATCGCTTCAGAATCTTAGCAACCTGAAAACTGATACCAGGGAAGAAAGGCAGAACAACTAAATTCTTAGTGTTAAAAGTTCTATTAAGAACAACATTTTGAGATTTTTTGCAAAGTTTTTTATAAATGGAATCAACTAAGGTGGGCGGATAGTCTCTATCAACAGCCACAGCTCTTATATAGTTAAGTTCCGCATTAAGAAGCTCAGGTGAAGAACAAATATTCATTGCACGATAAACATATGTGTTGAAAGCTGAATATTTTTGATTAGGAGGGTGAGACGATAATCTATGTGGGGGTAAGGAAACAGCAAAAGGTTTACGATAAACCGTAGTTTCAAAACCGGACTCAGTTCGAGAAACGAGAACATCCAGAAATGGAAGGCAATTATTCTGTTCTTTTTCACAAGAGAATTGAATATGAGGATCAATGGAATTTAAAATGGATAAAGCATCATCAATGCTTAGTTGACCGTGGTTCATAAGAACAAAACAGTCATCAACATAGCGAACATAGAATTGAAACTGTAGTTTCTGAAACAACTTGACCTCAAAGTAATGCATGTAAATATCACTAAGGATGGGGCTAAGTGGGTTTCCCATTGCCAAACCATCCAACATAGTATAAAATTTACCATTAAAAACAAAGGAACTTTGCCTTAGACAAGTATGAGTAAGGAAAACTAAATCGTCAATTTCCTTAGAGGTAAAATGAAATTCAGACAGTCTACTCTGAAGGCATAACAATGAACCCTCGACCGGAACGTTCGTAAATAATGAGTTCACATCAAAAGAAACCATAAAAGAATTAGATGGATAGAATTCTTTTATGGTTTCTTTTGATGTGAACTCATTATTTACGAACGTTCCGGTCGAGGGTTCATTGTTATGCCTTCAGAGTAGACTGTCTGAATTTCATTTTACCTCTAAGGAAATTGACGATTTAGTTTTCCTTACTCATACTTGTCTAAGGCAAAGTTCCTTTGTTTTTAATGGTAAATTTTATACTATGTTGGATGGTTTGGCAATGGGAAACCCACTTAGCCCCATCCTTAGTGATATTTACATGCATTACTTTGAGGTCAAGTTGTTTCAGAAACTACAGTTTCAATTCTATGTTCGCTATGTTGATGACTGTTTTGTTCTTATGAACCACGGTCAACTAAGCATTGATGATGCTTTATCCATTTTAAATTCCATTGATCCTCATATTCAATTCTCTTGTGAAAAAGAACAGAATAATTGCCTTCCATTTCTGGATGTTCTCGTTTCTCGAACTGAGTCCGGTTTTGAAACTACGGTTTATCGTAAACCTTTTGCTGTTTCCTTACCCCCACATAGATTATCGTCTCACCCTCCTAATCAAAAATATTCAGCTTTCAACACATATGTTTATCGTGCAATGAATATTTGTTCTTCACCTGAGCTTCTTAATGCGGAACTTAACTATATAAGAGCTGTGGCTGTTGATAGAGACTATCCGCCCACCTTAGTTAATTCCATTTATAAAAAACTTTGCAAAAAATCTCAAAATGTTGTTCTTAATAGAACTTTTAACACTAAGAATTTAGTTGTTCTGCCTTTCTTCCCTGGTATCAGTTTTCAGGTTGCTAAGATTCTGAAGCGATTCCAATTCCAAGTGGTATTTTCTCCTATTAATAAACTTTCTTTCTCTTCTCTTAAAGATTCTATTCACCCTCTTAATTGCTGTGGGATCTATAAAATTGTTTGCAATTGCGGACTCGGATACATCGGACAGACCCGCCGTTCTTTGAAATTTCGGTTAAAAGAACATCAAAGCTATGTGAGAAAACAACAGCTGAATAAATCCAGTATTGCTCAACACTGTTGGGAATCGAATCACTCTTTTGATTTTAACTCTTATCAAATTATCCAAAAATGCCCCAATTCGTTGGATCTTGATTTTTGGGAATCTTTTCACATCCTGAGGAACCGTTCTAATTTAGTTAACGATCTTACTGCAATTCCCTATTTTTCCTCTGTGTGGACTCCTTTGTTAAAATTGGTTTAGATTTTCTATTATTTTTATGTAAACGTCGTACATTTCTTACTTTTATTTTTTCATTTTTTGCTTTCTTATTTCGTTTTGTGATTAACTAATTCCAATATGTTTATCCTTCACTCTGTTTTTTCTGCATTTCTCCATTTGATACATTGCTTCCATACATAGTTTTTCCCGCTGGTAAATTTATTGCTAATTTATTCAGAGTGGTTTCATTTTTGGACTTTTTGCATTGTTTATGGGTTTTCTTTTAAAATTTATTACTTAACGGTTTTTTCCTGATGGAATTATATAATAAATTTTGTCTCCATGTGTCATTTTATCTTTTTTGTTTTGTTTAATTTCTATTTTTTGATATTTATACTACCTCCTGTTCCACCGTGTTGCTTTTCTCGGATGACTTTTCATCCAAAAGCTCACACTTCTTTGCATTGAAAAAGGTGTTCCTTGTAACACCGAAACACGTGTCTGCAATCATTTGCAAGTTTTGTGCTTAATAACGTTGGATTACTGACATTTTAAAACATTTTAATTGATCTATGTAAATGTCTCTAAAAAATCGCGGGAACTTAAATGGTACCGCTTCCGACTTTTTTAGGTGTTTAAACAAAAAATGGCACAATGACCCAGTGAATGAACACCTCGAACCAGTAAATGAACACAAATTGGTCCAGTGAATAAACATGATAAATTTTTATTCAAAAAGAAACTAAGTTTCTTTGAGATCTATCTATCTATCTATATAACTATCTATATCTATTTATCTATCTATCTCTTTATATAACTATCTATATCTATCTATATCTATTTATCTATCTATCTACTTATATATAACTATCTATATCTATCTTTTTATATCTCTATCCATCTATCAATGTACTTTTCTATCTATTTTTCTATATACACATCTATCGGTCTATCTCTATGTCTATTTACCTATTTATCAATGTATCTATTTTTCTATCTATCTATCATCTATCTATCTATCTATCTACTTATCTATCTATCTATACATCCATCTATCTATTTTTCTATCTATCTACTTATCTGTATCTAGCTATCTATATATTTATCTATTTATCTATCTATCTACTTATATATAACTATCTATATCTATCTTTTTATATCTCTATCCATCTATCAATATACTTTTCTATCTATTTTTCTATATACACATCTATCGGTCTATCTCTATGTCTATTTACCTATTTATCAATGTATCTATTTTTCTATCTATCTATCATCTATCTATCTATCTATCTACTTATCTATCTATCTATACATCCATCTATCTATTTATATATCGTATCTACAGGTATCTATCTCTATGTCTATTTACCTATTTATCAATGTACTTATCTATTTTTCTATCTATCTACTTATCTGTATCTAGCTATCTATATATTTATCTATCTATCTATCTATCTATCTATCTATATACTTATCTATCGATCTATGTATCTACTTATCTATCTATTTATATACTTATCTATCTATCTACTTATCTATTTATCTATATATATATATATATATATATGAACTTATCTATATATCCATGTACTTATCTATTTTTCTATCTATCTATCTATTTACTTATCTATATATATATCTACTTATATGTCCACTTATCTACTTATCTATCTATCTACTAATCTATATACTTATCTACTTATCTATCTATATATCTATCTATCTATCTCCTTATCAGTATATCTACCTATCTATATCTATCCACCAATCTATATCTATCGGTCTATCTACCTGTCTATATATCTACCTACTATCTATCTCTATATCAGTCTCTCTACCTAGCTATCTATATCTATATTAGTCTATCTACCTATCTATCTATTAACCACTACCTATCTATTTATCTATCAATAAATCTATCGATCTATCTATCTACCTACCTATTCTATCTCTATATTTATCTACCTATATATCTATTTACCTCTTATTTTTTATATATCTATCTCTATATTTTCCTCTATTTATCTATTTATCTATATACAAACATACATACATATCTATAGTTCTATTTCTCTATCTCTTTATCTACCTGTCTATCTATCAAGAGAGATAAAGATATAGAAAGATAGATGTAGGTAGGTAGGTAGGTTAATATACAGATAGAGATATAGATAGATAAAAGATAAAACTCAGTTAAAAGTGCATTGTTTACAAAGACAAAAATAAAAAAATATAAAATATATATTGAAATACATAAATAAATAAGCATATAAAACTATCTTCATTACAAAAAATTACGAAAATGAAAATATCTCAATGAAACTTCAAATTTCTTTTTAAATCAAAAGAAATTTTGCCGTTGTTCATTCACTGGGTTTTCGCAATTTTTCGTACCCAGTGACTGAACACCCCTCTACCTAAAAATCTACGCATTCTGCATTGACTGAAACAATTTAAATCCATAGCCTAAATATGTATACTCAATTTTTCTTTCGTAGAGTTAAAAAATAAAATTTATCGATAAAAATAATATGTATCAAAATAACTGCTAGCACGAAACCAGCCTTATTTTATTGAAAGAGAGAAAGAACGATTCACGGCAGTAAAAATTTCAAATTTTTTCCAGGAAAAAAATACGTATCCAAAGTAACCAATCAGGTGTCAGATAGCTTAGAATATCAATAAAGAACGCTTTTTTAGTGAATTTATTCAGAAAATATATTTTGGAAGCTTATTTTTTTTAAAAAAATTACGCGCTTTTCATTCACTGGGTGGTGTTCACTCACTGGTCGGTCTACCCTACTCAACCTTATTTTATTAACTTTCCAATTTAAGTAGTTTTTCATTTAATTTAGCTTAGATAATTCCCTTTTGCCAATGCTAAAGGGCATTTCGGTTTCTGCGTGGCGCCAGTTAAAAAAATAAAATAAAATATCTGAACCTAGATATCTAAATATACAGAACGTAAAATCCAGATCGACCGTTTATTTTGAACTAATTTATTTCTTATTATAGAAATAGATGCAAGGGCAGGAGAAGACGAAATAATGAAAGTCTTTTCTTTCTAAGACTTTTCGTGCCTGCCGCTGGAATTTTTAAGAAACAGCCATTAAGTTTTTTTCGAGTTCGTAAGGACGAGATTTTCGTCATTTCTAGTATTCAAAATCAAATTAAATATTACGTTTCTCAAAAATGGAATATTTTTGGGACTGTCGAATAGTCCGCGAAATGAACATTTTCACCTTGTTTTTTTAATAAATTAAATGCCAAACGCATTCTTTTCCAAATTATATTTGTCCACAAAATTTCACTCCAGATGTTAACTATATTTTCCCCGAATTACCGTTTTCTGTAAAATGGCCTTTATACAAATTGTGCTCAAACATTTTATGAACAAGCGCTAATTCTTTCAGTAATTTTGAAAATTATTTTTAAAGAAACTGTTTGAAATAATATTTCCCTGGGCACCTTCTTTCTGCAAGATTTGGGGCTTTTTGCTGAAACATAAACAGCTCAAGAAAAGTTTCGCTCCCAAAACCGTATTCATGAGCACTGCCCTCCTAAAATGTTAGTCTGCTTTTGCTTCCGTGCTCCGCATCTGCTTGTGTTTATCGTGTCCGTCAGTCGTTCGTCGTGAAGTTTATGCTCACGAGCACGAATTTGATACAAGCTCATTTCGATTTAGATGAGTTGAACTGATGTCAAACTGATGGTTCGAGTTGATTTGACTCGCAAATTTTAGGGCGAAAAATTGTTTCTGTCTGTACACAATACAGTCAACTTTACTCACCATATATAGCACTATTCAACTTCTTCCCCTTCTTTAAAATTGAAACTACCCTTAAAAGTTGGTAATACGTATACCGACTTTCAATGACGCACATTGATTTACACATGCTCTTCGTTTTTCTAAACAAATTTTGATCATAAATATTTATCATGCATATGCATTCACTTCTTCGTTGTGTAAGACATTTTTACCGGTCAGAAACTCTACGATTTCTATAATTTATACTTAAACGAGCATGCAATAGTTTTAAAGATTCGTCAAAAAAAAAAAAAAAAAAAAAAAAAAAAAAAAAAAAAAAAAAAACATACCGATTAGAGCGACTGCAAAATCGTGGTGGAACTTGGCCGTCGAAACTTTTGCAGTGAAAAATAGCATCCCGTAAGTTTCCATCTATGCAAAAATTGAAAAAAAAAAAAAAAAAAAAAGTTATAAAAGACATACGTATCAAAACAACACCTTTATAAAATTTTAGTTATAAGTTTAGTTAATGATAAATTTCTTATAGTATAATTTGGTTATAGTGTGCTTTTGTCGCTTTACTTGAGGATGAGTTTTTCTTTTTCCTTCATCTTTCTTTTGGGTAAGCAAAAATTTTGTTTACCCAAAAACTTTAAAGTTACCCAAGGGCTCTGATATTGAGTAGGAAAATATAAGAAACGCATTCAAATATATTTGCATTTGATACATAAGAAGTGACAAATAGGTATTTTTAATACAAGGAAAACGGTTTTAGAAGTTTAAGAAATTTTTCATTTGGCAGGAGCATTCAAGGTTGAACAATATTTGCAAAATCTTGTAATGTGATCCATGTAAAAGCATGAGTGAAGTTTTGTCTAAAATAATTTAATTATTTTTTGTACAATAACGCATGAATTATTCGTCATTAAGAGCATTAATGTCGTTAATTTTATAATTGTAGTTTTTGACAAACTGAATGTCCACATTTTGATTTACTTATTATTATTTTTTTTAATTTGTACATATGCTGTCATTTTTCCGTTTGCAATTTTTAACCCTAGAGAAGTCACGCTTCGGTCGATTCCCCGCCCGTTGTCAAATATTTCGCTCTATCCCACCACACCTTATTCTAATAATGGGGCCCATCTGTGTGGCTGAAGGTCAGACTCTCCCCAGCCCACACACTTAGTTCTGAGAATTTTCTTCGGTATTTCAAGGTTGCATAGCTTTTGGAAATGTATGTTGGTCATTTAGACCAATAGCGCGCCATCCTAGTCAGGTGTCATTTTCTCCCCGGCACTTCCTTTCTTCTGCTTTCGTCCCACGGATCGCTACGGCGGGGAAAAGACCGAAGCGCGAGCACTAGCGTAGCAAAAGGAAACGCGACTTCTCTAGGGTTAATTAAAAATAACAACCAATAAATAAATAAATAATAGTAATTGTTTTGTTAATGAAGAAATTCCATTATATATTATTCAATAATGGTATAATCGGAAACAAGACGACCGCACTATCACATGCTTCATGAGCATGGGAAATTCCTCTGTGATTCAAATATGACTTAAAATGAGAAAGTATTTAGAGGACGCATTTAATAAGGTAAAACTTATTGCAAAGAACAGTGCAGATGTGAGATGTATCTAAAAGCTAGGCTGTGTCTATTGATGAGTTCTTTTAATTACATTTATTCAAAAATATTCATTATCATTATTAATTTCAGCAAAGTGTATCTTTGGATTGAAGACTCTTTAATAATTTATATTCGGTTTTAGAAAAATAATAGAAGAGAAAAAGTAGAGGTACTTCACCTTCCAGAAGAGCGTGCAAATCCCCTTTGTCTTCAGAACTCTTGGGGGTATTTTCAGAGCTCGCATCCTTTAACTGAAAAGTAATTTCAAGTATAAGAGGAACAGTTATAGAAAAGAAATAACGAAATACTCATTTGTATCCGAAGACTATTAACACTAGAGACACGTGTAACGTGTTATTTTTTCTAAGATAATGTACTCTGAAATTAATGTGTCCGTTACTTAATTGTTACTAAGGATTAATCTTCGCATTAAAATGAGCATCAACTTTAAAATTTTCTCTGAGAATCCCCCCCTTTTTTTTATCCCATATTTCTGGATCAGCATCAAGAGTACACAAAATTTTGTTTAATTTGCTCCAGCCATTGTTTCACAATTTGATCGAGGAAAAACCATTCCGTAATGTTAAAAAGATTTTTGATACTTTTGCAAATAATATCTATCACCTTGGGTACTGGAAAACTTGTTTTTTTATTTCAAAGTATGAATCAACTCAACAATGAAAACGTCATTCACTTCATTAAAAAAAAAAAAAATGAATTCTTCATGAATTACGAAATTAATATTTGAAAAAATATGATTTGGAACCATATTGTATTTTAATGGAAAAACAATCTAGAAGCGATTTTATACAGGGATCTTAAATTTGAGCTCAAATTATTCAGTAATTTTTATGATATGCTAAAAAATCTTTTTTCCGTTTGAAGGCCCGTATAATGTTTCCAAACTGAAACAGTGGATGGTGATTTCTATGTAAAGAAAGAGGAAAATTGGACAACAGAAAAGGTAATCACTTGTAATGTTTCACTGTTACACTATGCAGATCGTTCCTGGTTGGGGAGGGGTAGAAGGAGGTGTTCTGGTAGGGAAGAAAATGGGATATCTGCAGTTCAAAGACTCAGCAACGCATCACACAAAAATCGTATATGAAATGTGTTGGCTTTATAAAAGAGGCAGTGGCACGGATTTGCAGATGAAAAACTCCTCCAAAGGTCTTGGTTTAAAAATTATTGCTGGTTTTAGTACATAGTTTAAATCAGGGCTTTGGAGTCGGAGTCGGAGTCGAAGAGCCGAAGTCGGACTGATATTGGGGTAAAGGAGCCGGAGTCGTTCGAAAACAGGCCGACTCCGACTCCGTTTTTTTTATTTCTTTAATTTTCACTGACTCTCCTTGCATTTTTTAAAAAACTAAATACATATTAATTTGATTACATGCTGCCAATAATAAACTGCTTGTCATTGTGGCAACCAGCTGGCTTGATTGTTTATCGAGATTTCTGTAACAGCTACCTACGCCGTCTCCTAGTTTACTTATTTTTTAACTTTATTTAAGTGATCGCAACTGTCAGCAAACAGTAGTTTTGTTGCCTAACATTTCCTAAGTAATCACTTTCAAATAAAAATAATAGTATATTTTTTACCTCGATCTCAGTTATAATATAGTAAAAGGAATGTATGAATTGCTTGAGCAAGTCGGGAAACTTCTGAGGGTGCTTGGTAAATTCAAATAAGTGTTGGTTTGGCCCGAAAGCGCAAATCCAAAAGATCTAATAAAATGTAAATGTTTTTTTTTTTTTTTAACCTAAAGACGTTATCTAAGAAAGCTTGGTTATCACTAAAAAGTAGGTACAGAATAAAATCAGTACATGATTTCTTGGTTACAATACTCAATAATTGTAGTTAATTCTAAAATCTTCATATTAAGGTTAATTCTAAAGCTGCCAATAAAACAAAAATCAAAAATTGAGCCAAAAAATGTAGCTATAGTAAAAACTATTCGTGCAAAGCTGTATACCGCCGCATTTTGGGTAAAAGGCCGTAGCTGGGTTTCTCGACTCTCACTTGGGGGATCATTTTGGTGTGGAATAAAAATAATTAAGCCAAATTTTCAGCTCTTTATCTTAAAAGACCTTCGAGTTTTTCAAAAAAGCCCTGTTTTTTCGATTTAAATTTATTTTTCATAGTAAAATTCAAAATTGACGAATGGTTTTTCCCCCCTTTTTTAGGAATAAAATACATGAAAAATTACTATAGTCATAATTTTTAAACGAAAGGCCGATCTTTGGCGACGGGACAATTCGAAAAAATTAAAAAAGTGTTTTTTTTTCTCATAATTTTGCATTTAAACAAATTTAAATATTTTTTATTTAAGAAAAAAAATCGAAAATTCTATCTTACCAGAGAAAACACATAAAGAAAACCATAAAAAAACTAAGACACATCCTTTATGAAGTTATTACGAATGTAAAAAAGTTATTAAAGAGTTTTTAAATAAATATTATTCAGTGTTAAAGTGTACGTAAAGATGAATGCATAATAAGTTCATGCTACTGGGAATAATTTTTCAGTCTTAATCTAATGAGGACAAAAATTTCGAATTTTTAAGTAACTTTATTATAATTAGACACCGTTTAACATAATTATTTTAAGTAACTAACATTTGATGAAATAATTTCCAACTATTTATGATGATTTTTTAAGTTAACTTAATCTTCGTCACTGTCTTCCTCTACAACGACATTTACTTTTTCATCAATGAACAGACGACTCAATATTTGGGAAAGCTTTAATATTTTTGCCAAATATCGAGCATGAGACAGAAAATATATGCCAAAATCAAATGCCTCACGCTGTATCATATTTAGCTGAGATGATGAAAGACGATGGAACGATTAAACTCCATTATATCAAAATTACACCTAATATTACAAAACATTAAGTGAAATCGCGACATAATAAGTCAAAAACATATCGTTGCTTTCTTGATTATCAGTCGGAGAAGAATAACATTACTGGGACTACTCGATATTGTTGTGACTGTGCTAATGGTATGCGTACTGTCTAATGTTGCTCACACATTGCTGCGATCATATATTTTCTTTCTCATGCTCGATATTTGGCAAATATAGAGAGGCTTGCCCAAATATAAAGTCTGTTCATTGATGAAAAGGTCAATGTCGTTGTAAATGAAGACATAGAAGAGGTCTAACCTTAATTTAAAAATCATCATAAATTATAGAAAATTATTGTATCTAATGTCAGTTATTTAACAAAATTATGTTAAGCGGTGACTAAATTATAAAAAAAGTTACTTTGCTGTTCGAAATTTTTGTCTTTATGGGAACCTGACTGAAAATTTATTAAAAAAACTGTGGACAAACTATATAATCGTCTTTACGTACAGTTTAGCATTGAAGAATATTTATTTAAAAACTTTTTAATCTTTTTTTTTAACATTCCTAATAACTTTATGAAGGATGTGTCTTAGTTTTTTATGGTTTTCTCTTTATGTTTTTTCTCTGGTAGGATAGTATTTTTTTTTTAATTTTGTTTATTACTTAGCAGACAATTTTTTACTGACTTAGTTCAAATGATTTTTTCGGCAATAAAAATATTTAAATTTGTTTAAACGGCAAATTATGAAAAAAAAATACTTTTTAATTTTTTTCAAATTGTTCCACCACTTCAAAAAATTTGAAAAATTCCTGAGTGTAAAGGAGTATAAAAGAAATTTTCTGACAAAATTTGGTGAGTGACACTTTTCAGAAATACATTTATAAAAAATATTTAAATTTTATTTCCGTCGCCAAAAATCGGCTTTTTGTTTAAAAATTACGACTGTAATAATTTTTCATGTATTTTATTCCGAAGAATTAGGAAAAAAATTACCATTTGATAATTTTGAATTTTACAATGAAAAAAAAATTAAAATCGAAAAATCAGGTTTTTTTGAAAAACTCGAAGATCGTTTGAGATAAAGAGCTAAAAACTTGGCTAAATTATTTTTATTCCACACCAAAATGATCCCCCAAGTGCGAGTCGAAAAGCCGCAAGGGCAGATTTCACATAGAAACCCGGCTACGGCTTTTGCTCCAGACGTACATATACCCGAACTCTCTCCGCAACGTAGTGCAATATTTTCGTTGAAATATTTAAGATGAAATTTAAGATTTAGGGGGATATTATTGAGGAATTTTTTTTAGAATTAAAGTATTTCAATTTTTATAAACTCTGAGATTAAGTTGAGGTGGTACCCACCAGATGGGTGTCACCCGGGAGGGGGGAGGACCGCCCCCTGTCAAGAAAAGTTTTTTTGACTGAGCAAAAAAAAAAAAAAAAAACCTCAAGTTACAGTTTTTAAAAATTGAAAGCACAGGATTTGATCAACATCTGTTGGCTAAGCATTAAATGGGAGCAAATTAATCCTATTCAATTTTTTTTATGGGATTTTTAAGTAATCTTACTTTAGAAATCGCAACTATTGGATAATTTAATTTTCAAATTGAATTTCTAACATTGTATACATCTTAGGTTTACAATAAAATACAACGCGAAAATTTCATAAAAAGGAATTAATATTTCAATCTCTGTTTAGGGATTTTCCCCCTTTCCCATGAGGAAGGGGATTTGGAAAAATAAATAAATAAATAATAAAAAAAAACCAGAGCCGGAGTCGGACGGTTCAAAATCCAGGAGTAGGAGTCTGAGTCGGCAATTTTTCTTCCGACTCCGCAGCCATGGTTTAAATACATGTAAGGACAACCCTCTCCAAAAGGTATATTCAGGCTGTGCTAATCTGTAGAGATAATATATATGTAGATAATTATATTTCCAACTAAGTTTTAAGCAAATTGCGAGAATATTGAAGGGAGTTCTTTTTTTCTTAAATCTGTAACCATAACATTCTTTTTGGCCAAATTGAGTTAAAATAAATACTTTTAACAAAACCCAAAAATTGTAAATTAATTACGAAAGTTAATGCATTATAGTGATCAGCTATTTCCTTTGAAAAACTAAATTGATATTTAGTACCCTCGTTTGCATTGATCGGTAAGCTTTAACCTTAAAAGTACAATTTTAAATCCCTGAATCGGTTTTCACTTATATCTTTCTAATTCTTCTATAATTCTACTCGTCGGAATGCAATGACATTTTGCACCCTAGCTGCTTTTAGTCTCAGGTACTCATTTACATAGTAAACAATAGGGGTTCCCATCTGAGAATTTAGAGTTTGTGTTCTATTTACTTTGCTCTCGCATATGGTCACACATCAAAATTTAATTTACGTAATTTTGAAGAAGACTTCAATATACGTGTGGACCTTGTGGAGTGTATACTGCCGTGTGCAGGTAAAGGGCAGTAACTGCAAATTTTTCATTTTTCATTTTTTTTGCATTTTTGTCCTCTATTGTACGCTAGCTTTACTGTACAAGCTCGCTTATTTGGTTTCCGCTGAAAAAAAGGCGCGAAAAAGACGTCTAATTCCAACATTTCCCTATGTTAGTATTAAATCCAAAACGCATTTCTTCAAATATCTCGAAAACTCATTTCTGCAGATACTGCCGTTTATCTGCTCACGGCAGTATAGATAATTGTAGTTAGCAGATAATTTGCAGATGGATGTCCTGTCATATGCAGAATATAAAGTCTCGTGGTATCGACCCTGTCTCGCCAAGCCTTTAAATTTTGTGAGTTTTCTCAAATTTCGGCTGAGTTAAAAACCATATCTCGGTAACGAAGTAAAGTAGGAAAATAATTTATGTGTTAAAAAAAAAAAAGTCTCAATATACTTACTTCGTTACTACCAATTTAATGTTTTTTTCATTATTACACTATTTGTGCCGTTTCGTGGTTAGGAGTATGTGGCCGCAAGCACAATGCTGACGCGCTACATGCACGCAAAGCCAGACACTGACGGATGCGAAACAGGTCGGAAATTTACTGTCCAAAGTCGTTGTCTTTGCGATGCATGATAACAGCAGCAGGCAATAATTTTCAACAATTGCTTTAATCCCTTTTTTAAAACTAAAATGTAGCGTAAAATCGTCATTGTGGAAAAATTTATCATTATTTGCTACCTGTTTCGCATCCTTCAGTCATTTGGCTTTCTGTGCATGTAGCGCGTCAGCATTGCGTTTGTGATTGCTTTTTTTCGTATTCTCTATATCCCCTCCAAGTTTGCACAGGAAGGTTTTTGCCACCGTGTGTGTTTGCACATGATTTGAAAAAGATGCCCCCAAAAAGAATGAAGAGGAGGTGTGGTTTATATTCCAAAGGTAATTTTAATCTTGATGTTGCATATAGTAAAACCTAGATTATATGCGAAACTCTTTTGACCAAAACTTCGCTAAAAATTGAAATTATTTACTTTTTTTTTTGTACGCAAACAATATTTGTTCAAAGTCACGAGATTATGTTTTAATCTGCGTATTTATGTTTCAAACTAAAGAATAAAGCATAAAACTAACTGTCTTACGAATAAGAAAGTAAAGGTTTAAGCTTTTTTTTTTGTATTACGTCTGGTTAAACTAGCATTCCATTTTCTGACCTTTGTGACATTTTTGAGCAAATTTATTGCTTATTATATGAGAAACGTAACTAAAATCTTTTAAATTATTTTCCAACTTTTTCAAGTGCTTTTTTAATCCGGTATTTTCGATTAACTGAAGGAATTAATCCGGAGTTTTCGATTTACCAATCACTTCGGTCAATTGCTTACCACACCGCCTTCTTTCTGTAGATTTTATGCTTTTAAGTATTTCTTTTAAAAGATCATTTTTTTTACAGACTGAGTTCAGAATCACAGTCCTATTTTAATAAAAAATTGCGACAATTTAAGTGCGTTCTCAAACCTAAACACGCTGATTTTTCCACCTCACATTTCTCTTTAATGAGTTTTTTTACACAAACTGAAGACCTGTCAAAAACGAATGAAATCCAAACGAAATTCGCTCTGTCTTTTTGGGTTTTTACAACATATTCGCTACTAAGTATGATTTGGCTCAGATAAGTCATGCTATGGCCTTGACAATGGTTACACTTTTAGGGGAGTTCAGTGAAAAAAGGGACGTGTTATTGCCACGGAATCGCGTTAAAATATCTTTGCAAATCTACTACAAAATTAACTTGACTCAGCATCAATTACCTTACTCTATTATACCTGAAAAAAAAGGTAATCGTTGTCAAGGCCATGCTCAACTTATCAAAACCACATTATACTGGCTTAGAAAAGAGTTGGAATAGAGTACTTTTCCAAAACTACTACAAAAGTAAACAAACTCTACTCATCGCCAATTACCCTTCCAAGTACCCCAAAAAAAGGTAAAGATTATCAAAATCGAGATTTAATTTATCGGAGCCACACTATAACATGGATTGAAATGTTAAGCTTACCAGATAAGTAAATAGGACTTGACTTCTCATTAACTGTTCCCTTAGTGCTCTAATCTCTGCATTAATTTCGCTCACATGACTGTTTCCAGAACCCTAAAATACAAATTAAAATATTACAATAAACAGAAAGAATGACAAATGGGGTGTGGTCACATATTTTTAATCACTGACAAAGACTAGCTATTAAAACTATAAAATGACTGATAGGGGGGAAAAAACTCCTTCTGGGTGTAGTGGATTTTTAAATTATTTCGCCGCTTTTGGTAACGTGACATGCCTTAAACAAACTTCAACATATGCGTCATTGGAGAAAAAGGTGTAAAAATGGGCACAGGAGTAAATATGAGCACCCCTCTCTTGTGGCTAAGGGGGGTGCTGATGTCTGGCGCTGAGGACTATATATGGTGCCATTTACTAATATAAAATAGCAGAGAATAGTTGGAAAACAATTTTTTTGGAGTCGTGTGGATGCAGTTCGAGTTATTGTGTAAATTATTTTTTTTTAAATATTTTTTTAGACGGCAAACTTTTTAGAGGTACACTGTTAAAACGAATCCTGAAATTTTACAGTAAAAGTTACTGGCATACATGTTGCCAGTAACTTTTACCGTAAAATTCTTTTTTACTGTAAAATTTTACGGTATAATAAACGGGAGTAAAAAAACGAAAATTGCGTGGAGAAGATTCAAACTCGGGACCTATAGATTGGCAGGTGGCTTTGTTGCCCTCCATACGAGCTGAGACACATCGAGTGAGGGAAAATACGGCTTTATCTGCTTCGCACTATAAGTCACGTGGTGTATCCATTGGCGCTGCAATCGTTTATTTTTCTCGGTGCAATTTACTGTGCATTTTTGTCTGTACTGTAAACGCTTCATTTTACAGTATTATTTACCATAAAAGTTTCCTGAATTTTTAACTGTGTATGTGAAATCGTTTTCTTTTCATGTTTAATTAAAAGCAATTTCACAGTGACATCCGGAAATCGGAGATCTCAATCTACTTTTTGAAGCACACCTTTATCATGCACGCTTTTACGTTACATGTTAGAGTGGCCATCTTAAATGTAGTTTGTGTAAATATGGGCCCCCATATAAAAAGTGATCACATCTACACCGCATCTTTTTTTTAAAACGACAAAAACTATTTCTCAAGCGATGCAACTTTCATCTTTCAGGATGGAAAGTTTCTTGAAGACACTTGGAAAGGGGTGTGGGTGAAACGTGTGCCTTACATCCGGCATAACGTAAGTGCGGCAAATGTGGGCACACTTAGACTGTGCCACGATGCTGAAAGAGCCGGTTATGTTTGCGATTTCTGTAATTTTTGAGCTATTTTTGACGACTTTTCTGAAGGGTGCCAATATTTACACTTCATTTTTTCTAGTGCTGTTTTTAAAGCATTTTAAAAATCGCCGCTTTTGAAATGAAATCATTGATATTTATCATTGTTACGCCTTCTCGCATATAGGATACTTGTTGTAGTTGTCAATGAGGGACAAAAATCTAGAATTTTTCGAATTAAAAGTAACTTTAAATCAAAAACAAAAGAGGGTGTCTATATTTACACCTTTTCCTCTACTAAGAAGCTATCCAGTCTGCTATCGATTTATCTCTAGACGTTTGCAAGTACTTGTGGAACAACAATTCGCTGTATATATATATACTTAATAAGTTTTCAATTGATGTTACAGATGCGTCTTACTGGAAAAAATTACGAAATTGATTCACCGAACTAACAACTGAGACAGTGAGAAGCAAAGGGATGTAGCATATTATTTAAATTCAAGTGGACGTTTTATCAACACGAAATTTCAAACTTCTAAACGATAATTTTTTTTTTTTCGATTCGGCCTAGTATACAGTGCTGGTTTACACTTTCGTGCGCAAGTCGACACGGGTTGCCGTTGTTCAAAACGTTTTTACGATTGTTTTGACATAAAAGAAAATCTATAAGAGGGTGGTGTGTGACTTGAAAAATCGACTTTCATTTTTTTTGGGACATCCTAATGTACATAAATGACGCGATATGTAGATTAAAATATGAGTGTTATAAATACCTGTGCATCACTGCCTCCGACAAGATTTTTCTCCAACAACTGACCTACAGAAAAGAAAAAAAAAAAAAACATACAAATCAAAGTATACATGATAAAAAATACTTTTTTTTTCAAACTTAAATTTATTTTCGACAAAAGTTCCGGTTGACATTTCAAATAAAATACAAAAGCACCAGTTGACCCGTGCGAAGCATTCGTGCTTGATAGTGGTAAAAAATCCGATTTTTGAACGGCATTTTTTGAAAAACAGTAACAATGCAAATAAAGCAGTTAAGTGTACCGTCCAAAGCATGGCTAAGGCAAAACTACGTGAAATATGGCGACACCTCGGTTATCCTTTTTAGTAGGTGTCGTTTCGCCCATGTTATGGACTCATCACTCTGGAATAAGGAATAACCTAGCTGGATGAACCGTACTATGTCTCGCTAGTGTGATAAATATACTCCATCTACCAGTTTTTTTTACACTTTCGGCTTCAATGAGAGGACATCTGCCTTTATCTCGGTTATTCTCTATTCTAGACAGATGAGGTTATAACAAGGACGAAACTAGTCTTTGGTCGAGAAAACCAGGATTTATATATTGCATGCAGTACGTAATGTTGTTTGCTGATTTTTCGCTGATGGGGGTTTAAAAAGTATAAAAGGATGCCTTTTACTTTTGTATTTGTATGAAGTATTTAGGGAAGCACTTAAAACACACACGCACACACATCCACACAATTGTGGTTCACAACCCTCAAATAAGTTCAGATAAAAAATTCTTGGAAATTTGAATCAAAACAAATCCAAGGAAAACGAGCTGATGTGTGCATCACATGACTTCCTTTTACACCAATTTAATGTTATTTCAATATTATTGGCAATTTTAATGTGATTCAATAGTTAACTCTCTGAATATCACCAACAGTGGCCAAATTAAAACCAGATTTTTAAAAAAAATCGCCAAATTTGTCGCCAACTTGGCGACAAAACTCGGCGACCAAAAAGACTGGCGATATATCGCCAAATGCCCGCAAAATTGTAGCACTACTTGAGTTTGCATCGAAATTAACAATGATTTCCCCCAAAAAGGTGCAAAAGACCCCTTTAGAAACACCCGAATGCAACCAAAAGGGGAGGTGTATAATTAGACCCCACTAGGAGTCTACGTACCAAATTTTAACTTTCTGGGACATACCGTTTTTGAGTTATGCGAGATACATACACACATACATACGTACATACAGACGTCACGAGAAAACTCGTTGTAATTAACTCGGGAATCGTCAAAAGGGATATTTCGGACGTCTATACGTTCTTTGGTACATATGCACGTGTGGTCGTGTCGAAACAAAAAACTCAACATTCATTCGGGGTCGAGCAAAATGAAAATTAAGGTCGATTTTTGAGTTTAATTTTTTTCCCGAATACAATACTTCCTTTTTTGTAAAAGGAAGTAAAAATGTCACTCGAAAACGATAAACTTCATGGTGGGAACGAACTCACACTATCTTTCCCGATTTCACAGCTACGCTCCAAACAACTGAGTTATACGGCTTCATTCGTGAGGCATTACACATCAAAGCAATCTGTATTAAAAAACATAATAAAACCGATTTTTGGAAAAATCACCACAAAGTGAGAATTTTGATTGTGTCTTTTCTTTTTCGTCGAAAGCGGTGAAAAAAATCTTTAAAATGAGTCCCTAATTATAAAGTTCGTTAGAATATTCATGCAGTTATGACGTTGTCACCACTCTGACGTTGTCAAAACCACCTTTGAGAAATAATGTATATGATTACAACATTTTTTAGATGTAACAGAGACAAGAAAACATGGATATTTAAGCTTTTACATATTAGGAAAGAGGAGGAGAGGGGTTATACGGTTACAGGTCCCCTTCAAAATTATGCAAAACGACATTTAAAGGAGTTACATAGACAGAGCCGGCCTTAGACTGATTACAGCAAAAGGACCCAATCGGGCCCCGTGCCAAAAGAAAAATAATAATGTTTTCCTTTCAAACTCTTTTAAAAAGTTCAAATTTAATATTTAACACATGTTTAATCTGAGAAATGTGGAGTTACTTTTAGTTCAATCAATAGGGTAAGGAGATTCCTGAAGCTTTCAGCTAATTTTAAAAGCAGCAGGAGTTATAGTTAGCAAAATATATTTCCAAAAATACTTCTGTGAAATAAATTTCCATAAAAAAGTTAAAGTATCTGTTCAATTGACCATCTCAAATCGATGGAGACAACGACTGCAGCAACCGGTCAGGAGAAAGGGAAATAGATAATGGGACTTCAAAAAATGAATTTTTAATGACTATCGGTCGATTAGTATAGTGCGTAATAAAATAAAGCCCCCCCCCCCTCAGATCTTAACTACCGCATAGGCAAAGCAAAAAATGATGCCAGGCATCCAAATTTTAGGGGCCCCAAAGCTGCCTTTTAAATTTAGTTTATTTATTTACTTTGTTTATTTATTTATTTTTGGCGGGAAATGTGCGAAAATTCAACTACGATGATATTTTCCGTTATATACAATCTATAACAATGCTCCACATAATCTTGAATACAACTTGCTCCAAATATCACCAGTACTCTTATTATTGTGCAATTAATTGTGAAAGAACCTAAACCCCTTAAATACGGCGTGATTAATGCTTAAAACACCTTCAAAATAATTCCTTAGAAAACAAATTGCCAACAGCACTTGTAAAAATAGAGAAATCAGTGCTGTCTCACAATCGGTCACGGATTAAAAACTTCGATTAAAACCCGCAACCCCTACATTTTTTTTTCTCTTTTTAGAAAAAAAGTGTGGGTGTGATGAGGGACTGCAATTTTCGTCTGGTTCTTATCTGCAGTTACTTGTCGTCTATTTTCTGATTTTGAAAGTTATTTCACTGAATGAAAAATTTCCTACGAAAAGAAATCTACATCAATGACATTAAAATGTTATAACTTTTGTTTATCTATAATACCAGGGATGAACAACCTTTTTATAACCACAGAACGAAAATCATATCAATATGATTCTCGTGGGCCAGAACACATATAAAAAGGTAAAAACATTTTTTCCCTCTAGAATTTCAAAAAAAAAAAAAAAAAAAAACTTGCTGATGTGTGCATCACATGACTTCCTTTTACTCCAATTTAATGTCATTTCCCCATTACTTGCAATTTTAATGTGATTCAATAGTTTACTCTCTAAATATCACCAACAGTGGCCAAACTAAAACAGATTTTAAAAAAAACCGCCAAATTTGTCGCCAAGTTGGCGGCAAAACTTGGCGACTAAAAGACTGGCGATATATCGCCAAGTGTCCACCAAATTATAACACCACTTGAGTTTACATCGAAATTAACAATGATTCCACCCCCCCCCCAAAGGGGCAAAAGACCCCTTTAGAAACACCCGAATGCAACCAAAAGGGGAGGTGCTCAACTAGACCCCACTAGGAATCTACGTACCAAATTTCAACTTTCTAGGATTTACCGTTCTTGAGTTATGCGACAACCTACATACGCACATACGCACATCCGCACATACGCACATACATACGTACATACAGAAGTCACGAGAGAATTCGTTGTAATTAACTCGGGAATCATCATTATGGATATTTCGCGTGTCTATACGTTCTTAGGCACTTATCCACGTGTGGTCGAGTCCAAAAAAAAAACTCAATATTCATTCGGGGGTGAGTAAAATGGAAATTAAGGTCGATTTTTGAGTGGAAATTTTTTTCGCGAATACAATACTTCCTTTATTGTAAAAGGAAGTAAAAAAAAAACATGGAAAAGGAAACAAAACTACGAACTGAGAATTTTGTTATCATTACTTGGTATTAATACTGGGTGCAGTGTGAATTTTCTTTCATGAAACCACGAGCCATACGTTAGTCACTACTGCTCTATACCACAACATGCAAGAATTGTGTGCTCTTTTATTGCTTAATTTCAGAATTAAGACTTACAATATTTTGAGTTGTGCATAATAACTATGACACCAAATAATATGATAGGAGTAAAATTTTTGTGAGACCAATGTGAAAGTTAAATTTTTTAGCTGAGTATTAATCTAACAAGTGACTGATTGGACTACTTGAAGTCTCTTTAGTCCTGGAGTACCATATCGCCAAGCAAGATTAGGAACTGCCGTCTCATCCCTCTCCTCGCAATGAAAGGAGACTGTTAGATCGCAAAACAGTCCTACTTGGAACATGAGTTAAATCACAATAAATATGTTTTTAGACCTTCAATGTCAAAAATTTCTTACCAATGAGGTTTAAAACTTTTATTCCTCCAACGAAGTCTCAACATATAGCCAAAAATTTGGTTTTTAAAACTTCAATGTCAAAAGATTGTTAGGGGCTAGACAGAGACGAGTATGAGGCTCTGTAATTTCCAGAGAGGTGTCACAGAACTTTCACCCCTTTCCTTAAGATTCACACTGATCGATTAAGTTTCAGCTTTTAGAAAATTCCACGGGATACCTCCCCTATTCTTTCCTTAAAAAAGACGTCTGTTTCGAAAAACATTCTAAGTGCTGTCATCTCCTCTTCCCACAAAATATCCTAAAATTGCGTTTTTACACTTAAATTTCCGAAGGTCCATCCGATCCCTTGACGTCGTCTAATTGAGCTTAAATTTGACTTCAGTTTTTAAATAATTCAGTCAAGTATAGTTATTCCCTTTCCCATAATTTTACCAAAAATTGGCTAAATTTATTTTGGCTTCAGTGTTTAAATAATTCAGTCAAGTATCCTTATTCCCTTTCCCATAATTTTACCAAAAATTGCCTACATTTATTTTGGCTTCAGTTTTTAAAATTCTTCCAGAAGAGGACTTTGAACCTCTCTCTTCTCTAACTTTTTCTCCAGACTAAAGCTGGGTTTTTAAGACTTCAATTTATTAAATTCCAATAATTATATTTTCCAGGGAAGGTCACACCTCCCACCTCTGTGCTATTGCAGACGTCACCAAAGACAGTCCAAAATTTAATTTTTGGTTTTGTAGCAATTGGGAAATAACTTTTCTGTCAATGCACTAAATTGCGAATCTAGAAGCTCTCAGTGCTAAACTTATGTAAAATCTTGATTTTTAATTCACTCTCATTTTATTTTTGTACTTCAAATTAAATGCAATTGTTCTGTAATGGGCCCCGCCAGAGTTCTCCAATCGGGCCTTGCATTCGTTAAGGCCGGCTCTATATATCGACAACCTTATACTTGCTTCGACACACTACCAATACGAGTACTCCACCCTTCTCGAAAAGAAAACGAGCTGATGTGTGCATCACATGACTTCCTTTTACTCCAATTTAATGTCATTTCCCCATTATTGGCAATTTTAAAGTGATTCAATAGTTTACTCTCTAAATACCACCAACAGTGCCCAAATTGAAACCAGATTAAAAAATAAAAATAAAAAAATCGCCAAATTTGTCGCCAAGTTGGTGACAAAACTTGGCGACCAAAATACTGGCGGTATATCGCCAAGTGTCCGCCAAATTATAACACCACTTGAGTTTACATCGAAATTAACAATGATTCCCCCCCCCAAAAGGAGCAAAAGACTCCTTTAGAAACATCCGAATGCAACCAAAAGGGGAGGCGCACAACTAGACTCTACTAGAAGTCTACGTACCGAATTTCAACTTTCTAGGACATACCGTTCTTGAGTTATGCGACATACATACGCACATACGCACATAAGTACATAGAGACGTCCCGAGAAAACTCGTTGTAATTAACTCGGGAATCGTCAAAAGTGATATTTCGGGGGTCTATACGTTCTTAGGTACTTATCCACGTGTGGTCGAGTCGGAAAAAAAAAAACTCAACATTCATTCGGGGGTGAGTAAAATGGAACTTAAGGTCTATTTTTGAGTGAAATTTTTTTTCGCGAATACAATACTTCTTTTATGTAAAAGGAAGTAAAAAACTATCATGTAGCTGAGAGCAGTTTGATTCTGTTAACGCCACCGTATCAGTCGGCAGAAAAAATTAAAAAATACGTAACTCACAGAGAACTCAAACGAAGCCACTATGCCTCAAAAGGTTTGTTTCATTCTACATGTATGAGTCAAGAATTTCGTCAGTACAATTTGGATTTAGTTGCACATTTTGAATTACAAACCATCGAGATTTTTTAATAAGTGGTATTTATAAACTTAAACTGACTTCGTGGTTTTAGGAAACTAAGTTCTCCTTTATTAGAAATAAATTTATTCGTTTTTTTTTTTTTTTTAATGGACAGAAAAATACGTCAGAAAAGTTTTGTCGAATAAATCTTTCACGCACACTCTTAAGATATACATGATAGGAATAATGAAGATGTCTAATCTTATCATAAGATATGTTCTGAAAAATATTTTTTCAGTTTTGAATCTAGATGTACGACAACTTGTAAGACAAAATCTGATGCATTCCCTTGTCACATATTAGACTGGCGTACAGTCGAGTCCTGACTTACGCGGGGGATGCGTTCCAAGACCCCTCGCGTAAATCGAAATTTCGCGTTGTGGAAAAGGGTTTGTATAAAAACTTTTATAAACATACCTTATTATTTTAGACACTTGTAAACACCACCTCAAACTGTTAAAAACCATTTCTTAACTATACATTACTGTTTCTTACATAAAAAACCGAATTTTTATTTATGTTTAAAAAAAAACTCTTTTATTCAACATAAATATTGCTACGATGCGAAAAATCAATGATCAATGGGAAAAAAAGACAAAAAATAAACCAGTACGGTACGTACAATATGTAGTAAGAAAACCAAAAGCACTATAGTTGTATTGTACAGTAGATCCAATAATGGTATTTGTAACTTAAAAAAGTGAAGATAATGATGTTTTATGCAGCGTGATCAAACCGTTATTCTTATATATTGCTAAATACACAATACAGTTGCTTCACCAGTTTTTTTATAACGTTTTCATCTATGGCAACACCCCTCTTCCTGGTTTCTTAAATTCACATTACAAGAGCAGCTTCCATTTTCATGATTTTTGTATTTTGCTTAGATACTACTCGGTGAACTTTTATGGATTTCCTTTTCCTGACTTTCAATTGTACATACAGAAGATTCACTCATACCTAATTGTCGGGCTACCTTCAACGCGTTTTATTCAAGCACATAATCTTTAGCTTTTCTTAATTGTCAGAAACTTTCTCTCTTTCTTTCTATCTTCACAAACTTTAGATAAATCAGCGTTCTTAGGTATCATTATATTTCATTAACTTTCATATTTAGATAATATATTAGATTATAATATATTAGATTATAAAAGAAATAAAAGGAAAATGATGAGTAGTTATATGTATAAGCGATGCTAAAGGGATGAAGGTCCATTCACGAGAAACAGTTTCTAGTAGCCAAAAAACCACCGCGATTCCTTTCGAAAATTTTCGTGTTACGGGCGAGGAATTCACGTTAGGTCTTTTTGACCTGGGTGATTCTTTACTGGTGAAAAAATCGCGTTGCAGCCATTTCGCGTAAGTGGGATCGCGTTGTAGCGGGAGTCGACTTGTATTCCGTTTCTGCCATTTTGGTCATGGACAAGTACCAAAAGTATAGAAACGATTCACAGATATGTAAGGTCTAAAGTCAGTTGAGGCCTGGCCTGGAATATTTTAATAAGAATACCGTTACTGTTTTATTGAATACTAGCTGCGTAGCCTGGCGTTACACGGTCTACCTCGAAAATAACAGTTGCGTCGAACGTCGTATGCTTAACAATCAGGCTTAAATAAAGGTAAAAAACAGTATAAAATCTCTCGGCAACGTGCAGAAAAGAACAATTTTATGGCTCAAAACGTATAAACTTGGATTTTTTCAAAATTGCAATTTTTATTAACAGGCGTAAAAATTCAGTTTAACGGATTTTCGGACGAAATTCCCCTTAAGAGGGGCTTCACCGCATGGGGAGGGGGGCAAAAAAAAAAAAAAAAAACTCAATGTGAATTTTAATTCCCCCTAATTCAACTTTTTTGCACGGTTTTAATTTTAAATAGCAGATTACATTTGGAGGGCAGCAACTACGTTTACAATCAACAACTACGTTTTGAAACAGCATAACCTCAATAACTGTATGCATAAAAATGCACGAAAAACACAAAAGCAGACGCTGAAAGTACGTGTACAAATTGGTCACTTACATAAAATACATTTTCAGGCTATAGACGTTATATTCTTATGAAAAAGGACATTAGGAATAAATCATGGCAAAAAAGATAAATGTAAAGGACAACAGATTACGTAACAAAATGAAAAATCATCTTTGCATGAAAACGAATTTCTTTACCTTTTGTCATTTCTGTTTCTTAAAAAGAAAAATAATTCAACTAATAAAATGTTAAAAAAATGATTTTTTTAAATAGTGGATTAACACTAATTAGTAAAACATAAGTGATTGCTCTGGATACGTAGATTTCACAAAGTGCTCAATCCATTTATACAAAGAAGATACTTTATGCATACATTTTCATGCACATACGTACGCATATATACAGGGTGTCCTGAAAAAAACTGACTGTTTTCAAAAATTTATAACAGGAGAACGGTTAATGATAAAAAAACAAATTCTTGCAGAACATTTATGTGGTTGGCGCTAAATTTTTTCCCTCAAGAGTTTCAAATTTTAGTTCAAAAATGTTTCAATAGATGGCGGCCTGTAAGTCAAAAAAGAGGAATTGAAATTCACCGGTTTTTCCTCCGATTGCGACATGTTATTACAGCCGACGATTGTTTGAAAATATTGTTTGGTACTTTTGCTCATTATTTTCGAAAAATTATGATGTAATTTTCTATTTTTTTTTTAAATTTACGGGCTTACTATCTGTAGCGCCATCTATTGGAAAATTTTTCAATTTAAATTTGGAACTGGGGGGGGGGGGATTTACGGCCCACCACATGAATTTTCTGCGAGAATTATTTTTTTTATCATTTACCGTTTTCCTGTTATAAATTTTTGAAAACAGTCAGTCTTTTTCAGGACACTCTGTACATTCCATACAGTAAATAATACGCTTTAAGTTGTTTTGCATACTCAGTTCCAGTGCAAATGATTTATATAGCGTTTAAATGTTTAATGTTTTACTGAAACTGAAGTTTGCACTGTAGGTAACTTTTAAGCTTTTACTCAATCAATTGCACGGATGTGACATTTTTACACACATTATTGCTCTTCATTCCTTGAATTTTAAATTTGGTTGTAAATTTCTATGTACTCGAATAAAAGGAACCATTATGTATCATAACATGAAGTAAGAATTTTCTAAACAGTTTTCTTGTATTTCAGAAGTAATTATTTGCATTTGATGCGGGCATGACTGACCAACCACTCCCGTAACACGTACAAATCATTATTTCAGAAGCGCAAAATATATTTTAGAAAGTTAATGCTTCATATTATTATACATATTACATAATGGTTCATTATATTCGAATATATACCTATTAAAAGTAAAAAATCAAAGTTCCGATAATAAAGTGCAATAATATGTGCAAAAATATCACACCGGTGAAAATGGACAAAGCATAAGATTAAAAGTTACCTGCAGTGCAAACTTCAGTTTCAGTAAAACGTTGTAAATTTCAACATAAGATAATTTACGTACACTGGAATTATTTATGTGAAATTGTTTAAAGCGTGATATTCATTTCAAAGAATGTGAGCAGAGATTTTATAAATATATTAAAACATATTACAGAAATCGATCATAGTTGATGTTGATCAAGTATAAACTCACCTGTTGCTGTTTCAATTTCTTTTTGATCATCTGAACTCAGTCTATAAAAGAAAAATGATCTTTTAGAAGAAATACTTAAAGGCATAAAAGCTGCAGAAAGAAGGCAGTGTGGTAAGCAATTGACCGAAGTGATTGGTAAATCGAAAACTCAGGATGAATTCCTTCAGTTAATCGAAAATACCAGATTAAAAAAGCACTTGAAAAAGTGAGAAAATAACCTGAAATATTTTAGTTACGTTGCTCATATAATAAGCAATAAATTTGCTCAAAAATGTCACAAAGGTCAGAAAATGGAATGCAAGTTTAACCAAACGTAATACAAAAAAAAAAAAAAAAAAAGCTTAAGCCTTTACGTTCTTATTTGTGAGACAGTTTTATGCTTTATTCTTTAATTTGAAACATAAATGCGTAGATTAAAACAAAATCTCGTGACTTTGAACAAATATTGATTGCGTAAAAAAATAAATAAGCAAATAATTTCAATTTTTAGCGAAGTTCTAGTCAAAAGAGTTTCGAATATAATCTAGGTTTTACTATATACAATTTCAAGATTAAAAATGAAGAAGAAAAAAGGAAACTAACCTTCCTGTTTGCTGGTGAATAATATCTTGTCGCGAGCAGTGAGATACACAGCTCCCCATTTTCCTCTAATAAAATACTTGGATTACATTCTGAAGTTGCAATTGCGAAGAGTTTGAATCTTCACGTTTCAAGCTTCATTGTTAAATACAAGAACATTGCTTCAGCTATCCTCATTATCGAGGAAGTCAAAAGTCTTCATTTGTACGATGATAGTACGTTGTTTATGTAGTGCATGCGCCTGCCTTGAAAATCTTCATTGCTTTCGTACAATTATGTGACTTATGCATCAACGAAGGTGCATCTGATCCCAAAGAGCATCATTAATAATAATAGAAGGGAAACCCTTTCAACGCTAACACTATACATACCGAGCATCTTATTCAATCAATGTCTTTTGCAGAAATAGGACAAATTACTGCAAGCTGAACTCTGAAGCAATTTAAACCGTAATGCGACTTACTGGCAAGGTGTCGATGGCTAAGGCACCTCTTTCAATTCAGAATCGCACTTTTGTATCTTTCCTCGACAGAAATATCTCCAGATCCACAATCCGATGACGAAGAAGGCTTTTTGGTAGCACTGCAATCCAAAGTAAGGCGAAACTTGCGGGAAGCATCTGTGCTTCCGCCATCCGCATCCCAAAAAATCGATAATCAGGGATGCAGGGGAGGAGACCAGCCATTCAAAAGGATTCCTCACCATGAGAGCGCGCACATGAGACAAGAGGTTCTTTACTCCTCTTGATTGCCATTCTTCTTAAATTCACGTGGGAATAAAAATAAAAAAGAAGCTAATTAACTTTAATCATTATTTGTTGCTCTTTTTGGAATTATTTCTAATGGAGTAATAGTTTTTGTTGATGAAGAAAGACTTACAGTCACACCGTGGGATTAAGGCCATTATGTGTTGCCATTATACGTTGCCCTTATTTTAAGCTTCCGGGTGCTGAAAGGGGAGTTTGACGTTGGGGGTTTCTCATTTTTTTTTTGTTAAGAATTTACGAGTAAGTCCCAGGTCCTGCTACTTCCTCGGATTTTTTGTATGTTTTTGTTTTGTTTACGGGAATTTAAGTCAGTCTTGCTTGAATTCCCTTTAACTCATGTGGAAATAAATAGAAAAGACGCAATATATATATATATATATATATATATATATATATAGCTTTGGTGATTATTTGTTGCTCTTTTGAAAATATTTTAAAACAAATTACTATTTTTGCTGCTGAGAATACTCTCAGCTCAATTATCACACCAAAGACTTAATGTCAGAAAGTGTTGCAACTATACGTTGCCCTTATTTGAAACTTCCGTTGGCTGAAAGGGGAGATGGATGATATGTGTATGTGGTTTTTCTTTTTAAGAATATAAGAGTAGATCTCAGGTCCTGCTACTTCCTGGAGTGTTTTGTACAATAATCTCATTTAAATTCACTTTATTTTACATAAAAATGAAATAAAAGACGCAAATTAGCTTTTATGATTGTTTATTGCCCCTCTTTTGAAAACCTTTTAAATCTAAATATTTTTTTGTCGCCGAGAATATTCTCAGTTCAATTTTAGCACCAAGGACTTCATGCCATTTTGTGTTACCATTATACGTTGCCCTTATTTGACACTTCCGGGGACTGACTGAGGAAGGAGATGAATGAAGAATAGGGATTGCAATACCGGACCAAAAATGCAATACCGGTATTCGGTATTTTTTAACGTGATAACAGAATATCGTTATTAGTACCGGTATTAGAAATTTCCAAAGAAACATTCAAAAACAAATGTTTCGTTGGCATATTTCATTATTTCGTTGAAAAAGTGCATTAGTAACTTATTGTGAACAAATATAAAATAAAAGACCGAATATCATAACAAAAAAATCAGTAGTAGCAAAAAAACTCCATTCTAATTTTCACTAAACCTAATTGTAATGAACAAACTTCCTACAGTTGAATATATTCTTTCTGAATTTACGCAGGCTAGTAAAAATGCGCGTCACACCTCCTGTAGTTGCTTGAAAGTCCTTCATCTTCAAATAAATCGGTCTTTAACTTGTTGGTTTTGAAAAAAATCACTTTTGTGAATGTGAGTGTTTCTTTTGTATTGTGGGTAGCTTTTTTTTATCGTTATTATTCATAGCTAATTGTAACTGTTTGTCGAGCGACAGTTTTTTTTTTTTTAAATTCAGTATTAACATCATCTTCGGTGATTTCTTCTTTTTTAGAATAGGTTTATGTTTGCTTTTTATCAACCTTTTGGTTTAAAATTTACAATGAATTTGATCTTGTTAATTTCTTTTCTTTCTTTTTTTTTTGTTTCCCTTTTCTTTTCGAAATTCTTTACAATTATGTAAATATCTGCAAATATGTTCCAGGTGGTTATGCCTTTTTCTTTGCAAATGTTAAATACATTATAAATATTATCTCGCTTAGTGTAAAACTGAATAGCGAAACAGAACAGCACGCTAATACCAATGACAACAAATTACTGTTTGTTGAAAAAACAAGAAAAAGTTTTTCTCTAAATTCAGTACAGTCCAAACAAATATATATTTTTAAAAAATATCATAAAGAATAGCTGCAATTGATTGTTGGAATAAACTTCTCATAGCGCAACACTTATATTCCAATATTTTTATACAATTAAAATTAATTTGTACAAGAGGGCAAGTCTAAAAAACGGAGATTTAAAAAACGTCGCTTATATCAACTCACGTAAGTACGATTCATCACACCATCTAGTGATGAAAATATCATTATGCAATCCTTCTGTTACTTATTCATTGATGTTCTATGAATTCGTGCTTTTGAAGCCAAATTTTTACTTCAATAGATTGATTTTGGTACTGTGCCTCATCGAAAGGAAATTTATGTACTTAAAATAGCAGTAGATATTAAATTATTTAAATTGAAAGCTCTTTAATTACAAACTATTTATTAATTTTAGCTAATACCGAAAATACCGGTATTCTACCCAGCAAATATAGGTATTACGAAATTTCAAAATAGCTCCAAGTACCGGTATTCGGTATTCCGGTACTGCAATCACTAATGACGGGTGTTTCTCATTTTTCTCATTAAAATATACGAGTAAGTCTCAGGTCCTGCAACTTCCTGGGGTGTTTTGTACAGTCGTCTCACTTAATCTACTTTAATTCACCTGGGAATAAACTAAAAGACGCTAATTAGCTTTAATGCTTGTTTATTGCTCTTCTGAAAAAAATATTGAATTAAGTAATTGTTTTCGTTGCTGGAAATACTCTCAGTCCAACTTTCACATCAAGGACTTAATGCCATTATACTTTGACCTTATATGAAACTTCCGGTGACGGAAAGGGAATAGGAAGATGGATGTTCGTCATATTTAAAAACATTCAAGTAAGCCCCAAGAAAGATCAGAATTAGCGGTCGCCATGAGTGGCAACCAAATAAAAGATGGCTACTAAAAATATTAGTACTATTCTCTACCCGGTCAGCACTGTTCCTTACCCCCAATGTGTTATCAATGTTGATGCCATTGTAGTTATATTAATCTTTGTTTAAAATGATGATTTTTATGTTTTAGTCCCAATTAAAAAAAAAATGCTGTTTAGTTTTATTTTGTGGTTTACAAAAAAGGGTAGCCTGGAAAAAAAGGTGACGACTAACAAATTTAATTCTACTCTCCCCTGGAGACTAGATACATTTCCCAACATTGTTTTTTAGATCAAAGGTAATGGTGTATCTTGTACACTGTAAAAAAAATTCGGAAACGTTTCTAAGTATATCGTGCAGCTGCGGTTCATGAAATTTTCAAAAACGTTTCTGAGTATTTCGGAATTCTCTTTCTGTAATGTCCGGAAACGTGTCTGAGTATTTCGGAATCCTCTTTCTATAATTTCCAGAAATGTTTCTGAGTATTTTGGAATCCTCTTTCTGTAATTTTCAGAAACGTTTCTGAGTATTTCGGAATCCTCTTTCCGTAATTTCCAGAAATGTTTCTGAGTATTCTGTGCAGCTGTGGTTCATGAAAGTTTCGAAAACGTTTCCGAGTATTTCGGAATTCTCCAAACAATTTTCAAAAACGTTTCTGAGAATTTCGGAATCCTTTTTCCGTGATTTTTTCTAAAAAATAATTCTTTTTTAATAGTATTGCATGCCATATCAGTTTCAATTCTTTCATATCTAAGAGCAATGAAACAAACAATTTTAGAATCATTCGTGGATTTTTTTTTCTGAATTTCTAATGCAAATAGCATGGTTAACAGCATAACATATACACAGTTATAAATTTTTGAAAATTTATGAAATAATATAGTAGTTTCATTCATAATCACAAAATCGTCGGGGTAGGGAAGGGGAGTACTTTCTCAAAAGTGGGATTGTTTGTTAAACAATATTAAACTTCAGTTTTTCTCTCAATATTTTCAAGACAAAATTATCAACATATTGTATTTTTAATGCAGAACTTAAAAACATATCTTGTATCAAACTTGATAGCTTTTATTTTCGGATAAAATTTGACAGAACTTACCTACACTTTGCGTTCTGAAATTCGTTCACGTCAAGTCAATTTCTTTGACGAACAAAGTGTACCGAAAAGTACCAACAGAGAAATTGATGAATTTAAATATGACACCAAAGTCCCCCTGCTGGAACCATTCGGGTTTATTCCTCTGTTCTTGCCCTTTTCCAGTTTATCACAAATATAGATACTTAATCAAAATAGGTTACTGATTTAGAGTGTGCGCAAAATGCATTATATATTTTATTTATTAAAACATTGAACTCTATTACATGATTATTCCATTTCATATATACGAGAGTCCCCCCCCCACACCATAAGAGTGATGGTGCACCCATAAAATGATATAAAGCGCCCCCCACCTTAAAAAAAGCAACCCATTGAAAATGTCAATGGCACAGTCTGCGTGGTGAACGCCCCTCGTCTTCTCACCATATGTGCATTGCATATTAATAACATAGTATTTAAAAACTGATCACTTTTAAAACGATGACATGAAATAATATTACTTTTTATTTCAGCATGTAAATGCAGCTGCTCCATTTTTGCCACTGACTCATTTCTCCTGACTGTCCTACATTAAACTAGTATATCCACGAAGGAAATGTTATTTTCGGAACTAATGTCAAGGAATTTTTTTATTGTTAACCCCATTTAACAAAATGAATAAGCAGATGAATTAATTTCATAACTATGTTCTTACTAATAGATAACATGGTCATTTTATAATGGTATAAATATTTTTAAATGAATGAATAAATTATAATAAAAAAAGATAAATTATACCGGCACATTTTTTGTGAAGCATATTACAATACTAGAAAATATTTGCATTACCATATTTCTAATGAATTAAACAATTGATTTTTTTTTTCTTTTTGAACCAAAATGTATGTACATCCAAGTATTTCGAAATAACTTTTCTGTGATTGCTTCTCAAATATAAATCTTACTTCTTTTGCGTAATTAATCAGTTTCAGTTGGTTACAACAAATAGTACACCGCGCACATAGGTATGTAGGATAACTTTAAATTAATTCGATAAACCAAAAAACAGTTACAATTGGAGCCTCATCAAATGCAAATCAACAAAAATATAAATGTATATAACAACATGTTTTAAAATATTCATTAATACTTACAAGTGAACATGAGCGGAAGAAAATCTAAGTACCTCCATTACAACTGAATAAGTAATCCAAAGGGTTTCGTTTCATTAAGTATAAACACGGGTGTTGAAACTATTCACGCTTAAGCACACAATATATATATCTAATTATGGTCGCATTGGAAATTGTAAAGAAGCAAATGGTTATTAACTAACTTAATAGCTGCGTACATCGTCTAAAAAATCAAGGGCAGTCCAAAATGCAAAGGCGTAAAATTAGTTTCGACATATTTTACTACTCTCTAGACATGAAATAACAAGCAATCCAATGCTAAACAGTTGCTGACTGCAGCAACCATAGATAAGAAAAAAAGAAGTTCTCGTTATTTCCGACTCATTGGCGCCAGTGTTGGAAGGATGAAATAGGTTTCGAAGCGTTGCGTCATCACTTCCGCTTCTAGATATCTTGAAATAACAAAAAGCTTTCTGAATATTGAGGAGTTCGCTATTGGATGAAGGATTCCTACTATTTCGGAAACGTTTCCGAGATATCCGGAAACGTTTCCGAAATTTGTTACAGTGTACAGTCGAATATTAAAAACTTAGTTATATGCATTCATTTTTCATTTAACTGAAAAATATTTAATAATAAGGAATAAAGTAATTCACTATTACAAATTAGCTTTGTATATACAACTAGCTGACCCGGCAAACCTTGTTCTGCCACATAAATCATTTCTAGTAAATATTTTCTTTGTTAATTAGAAAATAACAATAGTAATGCAAGTGAATGGGGATGGGATCTATTACAGAAAGAAGAATGAAGCGCTGTAGAAGACGATGGTCACCTAATGAAAACAAAGAACACCAACCATTCATTTTCTCAGTACAATGTATTTAGTTAACGTAACGAACAAATTCATTGTTTGCTCTCTTAAAAGTTAAACGTAGTGTGAAAAAAGTAATATATTTTTTATCCTAAAGAATAGCTATGAAATAAAGAAAATCAATATTCATTTCGAGGAGAAATTGAGTGAACGATACTTTTTTTTATCAGTCTGTCTTTAGCCAACGCAAATAAGCTCAATGGTTTGCTCACGCGAGAACATGCCTCGTATAATTGTCGGTGTGAAAAACACGGTGTGTCCAAATCTAAGCCGCAAACACACATATCGTTTATCCTTGCGACTTATTGATAGTCATTGTAAATGCCAACTTAATGAAGGCGTTTGAATTCAGTTGGCACGTTAGTGGAAATCATTGGAATTCGTGGCAGCAAAACTTTTTTGGCTCGGAATTCACCATTCAAAATGGTGGCTTCGATAACGTTTTTCATCATTTTTAAGTGACCAACCGCGTACTATTAGACAGCCGTGGTAGGTTCAAATTTCGAGGTAAAATAACCGGAGATCCAACTTATAAATATAGAAGGTGGCGGAACATGCATGGTAAATTCAGTGAGTACAAAAACTTTGTTGCGTAATTTACAGCTTCCTTATCATCGCAAACCGTATCGATTGATTTATATTCGACCAAGTCACCAGGCAGTGACTGCTGCATATTGAAGTTAAATCTTTGACATCCACATTTTTTGCTGTTAAAATGGTTCTTCTGCCAGCCACTCTTAATTTATGTATTGTGTGCGTACATTGGGAAATATGTGGTCAATGAGAGCATTTGAGAATCAACAATAGTGCAGAAATTAGTGGGTAATTTTATACATTCATTATTTTCATAGATAACATTTTTTAGATCTTGTAGCATTTGGACACATATGTTTATTCTTAGCAGGACTTTTCCACGTTATGATATAGTGGCAATGATTTCAAGTAAGCGTTGATCTGGTCAGGGTACGTTGAACGTGGAATGAAGGGAAGCATTTGTATGAAATCACCTGAAAGGAGTATCAGAACGCCATCGAATAGTTTGTTGCTGTTTTTTATATATTTCAGTGTTCTTCAAGAGAATGTTTGTGTGCTATAGTGCATTCATCTCAGGTGAATATTTTCAGTACTGTGGCCATGGACGATTGTTTTCTTCTGTTGCACACTGCGTCTGGTTTTGAATATTTTAACCAGATTAAACGCTGCGTGAATAATTTTCTCGCCATACAATAAAGTTGCTGCAATGCCAAAAGATGGTCAAGAATTAGCAAAATGAGAAATGATTTGTTTGTTACACCTGGGGTGCATTAAAAAAAAAAAAAAGAATCCGCTTTGTCTCGCCGAATATGCCAGGGGTTCAATTACGATGTCGTCTCTATCCAGTTTTTTTTCTTTGCGTTTCTTATGTTCATCTTTTTTTTTTATTTAGTATCCGCAAATTTTTACCCTCCTACCCGCACTCTCCTACGTTTTAATTGTGAATTTCCCAAAGATTAAAACTGAGAATCATTGTAAAAGCCTTGCTTAAATTAATTAAAAACATTTGTTTTGTTAACAAAGAAGAGTATGGCAACAAATAAAATTTTTTAAATCACTGAGGGTTTTCATTGTTTTACCAGAGGTCATTTTGACATTTGGTAGCCAAACAAATTTCGGATGGGAACACCCTAACTACCTAGCAGTATGAAATATAATTTACTACTTATTCTCATAACTATCAAAAATTTCATAAAAATCGGTTGAGCCGTTTGGGAGGAGTTTAAACACAAACACTGTGACATGAGATTTTAATATATTAGATTTAAAAGCTTTTGTTGTCATCTTCGGTTTGTCTGCAAATAAAATGTTTGTAATTAATGCAAGCAAGGCTCTTACAATGATTTTCAACAATAGTTTTTATAATGATTTTCAACAATGGTTCTTTCAATGATTTTCAACAATGGCTTTTTGAATGATTTTCAACAATAGTTTTCACAATGATTTGCAACAATGGTTCAACAATGGTTTCTACAATGATTTTCAAAAAAGAAAAAAAAAATCTGGATAAGGACACCCTGAATTACCTAGCGATATGAAATATACTTTATGTCCTATTCTCATACCTAACAAATACTCCTAAACAATTTCATGAAACTTGGTCGTGCCGTTTCGGAGGAGTTCAATAACTAACACTGGGACAGGAGATTTTGATATATTAGGCTAGATTTTCTTGCTTACGACATAATGATAGCATGTTACGAGTGGGTTAGAGATCCATTTCATAAGATTACCGAAGGACTCTCCATTGATGAGGAAGAAAAATTCATAGACTTTACGACAAGTGGCGAAAACAAAATACAATTTAATAATAAATCACTATTTGAATTTTGAGCAGGAGTAGAGGATTTTTTTCCCGATCTTAAAACAAGAGCATTTCGCATTCCATTACCATTATCAAGATATCGATCGAATAGATTGTATCGAGTGCAATAGATTACCTATGAAAACTGGGACTAAATAGGAATTCATCGTAGAAGATAAAATGCCTCCTGTCTGTCACAACCCAGCTAATCAAGTGCAGCGAAAATCCAAACGACGAAAATCCAATCCATCGCAATGGACGCCGCACAGACCGGTATTTGAGCCAGAAAGCTGGTCAAAACTCAAAATTGTCAACTTTATTGGTTATTGTCAGTCCTGAGTATCAAAACAGGTAAATAAATATGACAGTATGTGAAAGCGTTCTTTTTTCATTGAAACTAACCATAAATATTTACCAGTAGTCAGAACTTAACACTTTAATGATTCAGTTGTCCTTGTTTCTGACATTCAAGTTTTTCAACAAACCTCCATTGTTTTATTTTTCACATTAAAAGTGATATTAGATGAAAAATTTATTATGAAAGATAATAAATTATGAAAGGGCTCGATCAAGGTTTGTACTCTATTATTCATCAATTTATATGCATATATTTTTATTTTACTTCTAATGCCTTTCTTCAAGCCTCACAAAAACACCCCCCCCCCCTCTCTTTTATCTTGTGAGACAATGTTTTTAAATATTTTGCTCTCATTTGTACTAGTTCCAAGTTTTCCTATAATACTGTCTATTTTGACAATCTGCAGCAAAAGTTTGCACGAGTTTGCACAAAAAACTAATAAAGCTATAAATAGAGCAAGCAGACTATTAATTTCATAATTTTTTTTTCGGTTATTTTTGGATTCACACGTTTCAGTCTAGTACATAAATTGAAAACAACTACAGGATATTTTAAATTAGACTATAGAAAGACAATTTGATGCTAGTGACTGACTTCAAAGTCCGACCCAAAAATAAAACAGGGTGATATTTTTCCATTTTGATATTGTGAAGAGAAATCCATAATTTCAGTTAGTTCCATTTCTATTTGCTTGACCTTTTCATCAAATAGCCTTCATGTACTTTATTTTATAATATGGTGTAGTTGCTTTTGAGTCGTACTCGTGATTCAAGCCATAGAACCTAAAAGTAAGCGAAAAAGCTCAAAATTATGAAAATAATAATGTGCTCTATTTATAGCTTTATTATTTTTTCGGGCAAACTCGGGCAAACTTTTGCTGCAGATTATCAAATTAGATATTTTAAAGTAACATAGGGTATAACTTAGTAGTACAAATGAGTACACAGTGTTTAAAAACATTCATTTGCATAAAATATTTCAAAAAATGGATGATATTTTTGTGAGGCTTCAACTATTGTGTTTAAAAAATACTTACAGCCTTAAAAAGTAAAAATTGATAAATAATAGAATACAAACTTTCTCCAAGCCCATCCATAACAAATTTTTCTTCTCATATAATTTTAACGCAAAAAATAAGAATGTTGAAGGTTTATTGAAAATCTCGAATGTTGTAAACAAAGACAACCGAATCGTCGAAGTGCTAAGTTCCGACTGCTGGCAAATTTTTATGGATAGTTTGAATGAAAGAAGAACACTTCCACATTATAGCATGTTTATCCACCTGTTTTGAGACTTAAGGCCGACACCAATCAGCAAAGTTGACATTTCGACTTTTGGCCAGCTTTTTGGCTCAAATACCCCTCTGTGCGCCGGTTCGAGATACCAGTGTCGTTCAGTCTACTCAAGATTGTTTTTCTTGATACCATCAGTTTCTTGGAAGGTGTTATGATGTGCGATCTTTGCGCTCATTTCTGTTTCTAGAATGCCTTAACCGACCGCCCCAATGGAGTGATTCCTTATTTTTACCTCTACTGAGCTACTATCACTCCGACCGAAGTAGCAGCAGATACGCGCGTACAAACAACCTGCTTCTCTGAGACCTACTGTATGTCCCTTTAAAAAGTCCAACAATTGTTCGTATACCTATAAAAGGTCGTCCTAGTCACAATAGTGTAATTACAACTCGACAGTTTTGTTTGAAGTGCCCTTTGTCAGACGCTTTCACACTTTTAATCGTACCTATCTGCGTATCTTGTGTGCGCTTCTTGAGTGCGCGCTTACCCTTTCGTCACTGGTGACGAAATTTAAATCATTTCTTTCTAAACTACACTCTTGTTGAGTTTGTTGGTTGCAATTTAATTTATGCTAGCTGCATACATTTTTCTGTGACAGTGTATTTCAATATTTGAAGACAGTTCCGTTTTCGCTATTTAATCACTCCCAACCATTAAGATTTTGAGCTCAAAATTTAAGATGAAGTCCAAGCGTTAGAAAAAATGTAATGAGATTCACAAAGAGCGTTAAAAATAGTTGTTCGTTACTTAAGTTCAAAACGCTCTCTATCGGCAATTTTTAAACTACATCTTCAAAATGTATCCTCAAGAAAATACTCATAATTTTAGCGAAAACCGCAAACAAATCGACTATTTTTTCCGTTTTTTATGGTTATTTGAAATTTTGGACCCTTAACTTCAATGGCGCCTACTCCTACGGAAGACGTTTAGAGACCCTTATTTTTGACATTATATTGTTTGTCCTCATGTGTAGGCACCCGTTAAAGTTTTACCCAAGAGTTCAGAAACACCCTGTATATTACGACTTGATATGTAAGGAGTTTGCTAGAAAAGTTGGGTATGAATCAAGCGCTTTTGCGTTAGCCGACCTTTGTGTACTGGCCTGAATTCTTTCTTGTCTGTCTACAGTGTGTCAGTCGTTGGAAAGCAGCATTTGAGTTGAGGTACTATCTTCTTCTCACGTCGGTTTTTATATTTCAGGGAAAATGACGTAATGACTATAGCGCTACTGCCCTAAATTCTACCGTAAACTGGAAGACAGCCAAGTGAAAACCACTCCAATGATACAGACGGCTTTCGGTGATGATACTGTCAATGGTGCTCCAATAGATTAAGGATTCAGTTTTTTTTCGCCAGAATCTTTTGGTTCAACAGGCTCCTCACTCTTCAGTTATGCCCCCCTCGTTTTTTGGCTGTTCAACAAACTTAAGATGAAATCGAAAGTAACCCGATTACAGACAAGAAAGCGACAACAACAGCCGAGCAACAACTCCATTCCGAAAGAGGTCTTCTCGAAATGAATCCAAGAACGGTAGCACATTTAGGAAGCTAAATAAAATTTAAGAAGAATAAAGTTTTTTTTTTTCCTTTTTGGTCTTCTTGCATTGTAAATAGCTAGGAATAAGCTGCAAATTTTAGAAGTTTTACTTACCATGTACATTGTACCATTATTCAATAGATTTTCGTGACAATATCCCTTATATTTACCAAGATATAAGCATTTCTTTCAAAAATATCGATTTTCTTCCCGAGGTTTTGGCTCAGAACAGGTACTTTTCTCAAACTCTGTGCACGGAACTCTAAGAAAACGTGACATAAATTTTTAATGGAAGCATTGATAAAATATTAGCACTAAAAAGAATTGAGTTTTCAACGTGAATGTGAGAAAGATAGCGATTTATATATCCTACATAATTTCGTAGCCATATGTGTATATGCAAATTTATAAAATGAAACTACTAAATATAATCCAAGTTTTAAAAGATATCGATGATCTGGCGAGCTGTATTCTATTGATACTCGATAGGCGTAGGCGATGACCAGTATGGGATTGTTCACAAATCAAGTAGGTAACTCCAGTTTGTAATCTTTCAGAGTGGCTCTTATGCGATTAATGTTCGACACATTAGTTGCGGACAGTCCCTGACCTTCCACCTACTATCTGACAATCATTAAAATATTGCTCATTAAATTTGTGATATCTTTCGAAATTTTTACGATATAGAACAAACACTTTTTCAAAAGTTGTCGCGCATACTTAGCTAATGAATTTTGAAGATTATAAAGTGGTACATAAAGCGAAGCGGAAGTAAAATAGATTTAAGAACTTATCAGGACAACTTATTCTACTGATGGTTACAAAAGAAAAACCCCTCAGGCGTCATGGGATTCCGCTTACATGTCTTCAAGTTTAACTGACAAACCAGATCCTACCTCTGGTCTAAGCAACATAGAACTGATGGTAACAGAGTTGCAAATTTCCAAAGGAAAACCGGGATTTCTGCATTTGAGTCGCCGATTGATCTTGATTGCGCTGTTTCACCTTTAGTACTGGAACACTTGAACTCAAATGACTGTTGTAAAACTCCTATGCCAAAAGCAGATACTGAGCCATAAGTGCAAATTCGGTCTAGTTTAACTCTTTCACTACTGATAAATGTCGAATCAACGGGACAATAACAACGGATGATACAGCTACCCCACGGTCACCAGTGAAATATTATTGCCATTCAAACATCACTATAGTTGGACCCGGTAAAAAAAAAATCAAGAAAAAAAAACACACTGAGAAATAAATTTCACGCAAGCACTCCTATTACGCACCAGTAGAAAGAAAAGAAAGCTAAACAGGCAGATACTAAGAAAAAGGTTGATGCAGTTTCACGAGTTTAAACATTTTCCAAGTAGACTGAGGAGAAAAAAGTCATGAGATACCTACTGTCGTGTCGGATATCCTCTCTATCGGTAAAGTGCAAGAGTGCAACCACTGGATATTAGGGTGGGCCGAAAAAAGAGTATTTTCGAGAAGCAACTTCTAATAGAAAAATAAAGTTGTGTATCGCCATCAAGCATGGGAAAAATAATTAAAAAAAATAATATTTATGTCTTCAGATTGACATTGGCTGCAAAGTTTGGAAAAAAAAGGCAACAAATGGTCAATTTTCAAATATTTTTATGAAAATTCAAACGCTCAAAATATTTTGTTCAAATACCATTTAAATAATTTTTTACCTTTTAGCACACTTTTCATTTATCTTTGAAAATATTTACATTCTTTACAGTTTTTAGTTCACGCATAAGCCGCAAAGTTTCGTGAAATTAATCAGTTACCGACGTTTTCAGCTTACTTTGCACATTGCAGTATTTCTTCTTTTAGATTCCTGTTATAATTTTTTTAACAACAAATATGCACTATACAACTCTTTGTTGAGGAGCTCAATTATGTTTTATTGCAGTTACAACCCAGAACCAGTGGCGTAGCTAGGGTGGGGCGGAGGGGGCGGTCCGCTCACGGTGGCACTTTTCTAAGGGTGGCAAATTGAACCTTTTGCTGTGGAAAAATAAACTTATTTTCCCAATAAGGAAATTATGGTTTTCATCTGTTACTGCAGGCAAAAGGAAAATCTGTTCGAAATATAAGAATTTTGCATCACTACCAGATTTGAATTACTTTAATACTAAACAAAGAGTTTTTCTTGATAGTATATCAGTACAATTCCTTGTTTTTTTCTCTGAGAGGGCCGCATTGGAAAGCCATATGACCAATGCTTTTTTAGACTGTAAAGGTTAACTTCAGGAGAAAGAAAACAATGAAGTTTTCCAATTTTCGTTACAAAAAAAAAAAAAAAAAATTAACACTGAATTTTAAGAGAATTTCCTGAAAACCTCCTTGTGAAACAAAAACTTCCTTTTTTACTTCAGGAAAATGGTGACAAGAGTAACAAAGAGAGGAGGAGGTGTTAAGTAGACACGAAACAATTTATTGCTCATCACAGGAGTGGCTTTGTATGGCTTTGATTTATCATTAACCGACTTCAAAATAGGAGGTTATGATTTCATCTTGCGGCTTTTTATGTATGTTTTCTGATTATTCCATGACTACTGGACCGATTTGAAAAACTCTTTTTTTGTCTGGAAGGGTATACTTCCCAGATGGTCCTATGTTAATTTGGTCTCGCTATGATAAGAAGTCCCGGAGAAATCCAAGAAACTTTAAATTTCACACGTTGTGGCTACGTAATCCAGCTTACGTCACGGGCGGAATACGTCACAGGTCACGTGGTTTTGCTGTGACCAGTGTATTTTCATAGCTAGGGTTTTGCCTTCGTCTTGAACGGTATTTAATTCTCGCGGCATATGGATGATTAACTTTCACGACGCCGCCTGTTAATTTTTAATTATAAATGTTACTAATGAATTACTACGTAGCAAAGCAGTACATTATATATATTTTGCTACTTTAATATTTGAATCAGTTACCTTAATTTTTTTTTATTAATAAATAACTTCATTTAGCCACTAAAGTGTAATTTTTTTTTTTGAAAAAATTGTAAGTTTTAAATATATTTAGTGAGTTCAATTCAAGGGGAATTGAATGCAAAATATCCCTCCCCCGATGATTTAATTTATATTCTTTAATAATATATTGTAACTGGTGTCTGATTTCTGAAGTTTGACCAGCATTCTAGATTTACTATTTCACGACTCCGCCAGATTAATTTGAAATTAAGATTATACTAATTAGCAGGTTTCAAAAAAGGAGGAAGTTCTGAACTCGTGGGATTGTTTTCTTTTTATACAATGTTCCATAAATACTCGAGGACACCTGTACCGATTAGGAAAATTCTTTTTTTGTTTGAAACGGTATACCTCCCAGATGGTCTAATGGTAATAAAGTCCGGGTTTGATGAAATCGAGGGCACTCTTCAAATATCATACTCACATTTAAAACGATTTGTACTTTATTAACTTTGTATATCGTCTCACTTATTGAACCGGTATTTATGATTTTTTTGTTTAGTGGATAAGGGGTGATCTAACTTAAGTTCCAAATCTTTGATTGACCCTAATTGTTCTTTAGAGAAAAGTTATGTGTAAAGAACAATAAATTTCATGTAATTTCCCACACAAACGAATAAATATAAAACTCAAAAAAATGCCATAAAACACAAAGGTATGTACTTTCTTTACCCATAGTTAAAGAAAGTACTAAAAAACGTTATTATTAAGAGTAATCATAATGAAACTTTTGAATCAAGAATTCTCTGAAGCAAACATGAAACTAATTCTAGTGGAATTTTTTATCTTCTTCTATAGTGGGGCCATGAGAAGAAACATGTGACTTTTATCACGAGTTATATGGCACGTATTGTTGTGAACATAAATTACAATTTACAATGTTGCAATTTACACTGTTACAATTTACAATTTTACAAAATTTTACAATTTATAATTTACAATTTTACAATTTACAATTTGTTTGTAGTTTGGGAAACCGTAAACATTTAAATGGTTCTAACTAAATACTGTGTGTGTTTGTGAGAATCCAGTCTACTTTTCATTAGAAATGAGATGTGTCAATTGTTGCATTTCTTCTAATGCTCGTTCATCGTGAGGTTTAGTTATAATTTTAGAGGGTTCTAAATCAGATAGAGCAATTCCTTCAAGTCTTGACTCTGCTGAGAGCAACGTATACTCGTCCTTTCGCAAAATTAGTTTCCCTTAAATCTATAACAGCTCTATCGAGGGTTGTGTGATACGTACTGTGGTGAAATATAAATTTCAGTTTAAAAATGTCACAATTTTAAAATCTAAAATTTTACAACTTAAAATTTTAAAATTAAAGCGATTTCTATTGGTTTTTTTAGCGACTCGTGCATTTGCTTTTGGAAAGGAAACTTTGATAAAGTCGAACTAATGATGAAGACAATTTTTTTTTTATACATAGTTGCGCATTTGAAAAAGGCTTCCTTCACAGTCGTCGGAAGTTTCGAAGATGCTGTGATCTAATTCTTTCTCTATCATTCTCATCTTAGCTTTTTTCAGACTCATGTGATCAACGCGTTCTTACTCGAGATGCATGTAAGAAATTCTTCAACGTAATGTACTACATACTCTATCCTACTTACTTATTTTATATTTGCACCACTAAAAAGCAAAAAAATGAATTACTTTTATAAAAAAAATATAAAAACCATCAAAAAACACCTAGGAACTAAAAAGCAAAAAATTACTTATTACACTTACATACTATCTCCTACCCAAACCAAGAAATGAAACTTATTTTACAATTCCAGTACAAAAATCAACTAAATTAAACACCCAAATATAAAATAAACACTGATTTTAATTACTATACCATGAATTATTTTATATACCTAACTAATTATATACGATCTCTGAATAATAATTAATCGTATAGTAATTAAAATCAGTGTTTATTTTATAATTGGGTGATTAGTTTAGTTGATTTTATGTAAGTGTATTAAGTTATTTTTTGCTTTTTATTTCCTAGGTGTTTTTTAAGGCGTTTTTTTTTATATATATAAAAGTAATTTATTACAAGAGTTATCTACTTCAAAAAAAAAAAGGAATTTGTGTTTTCTTGCTTTTGAGAGTAGAAAATCTATCCGACAACTTTGGATCACATATTAGTCTATTCCTTATGGAAGGTAGGCAAATTTCATTTTTCAACATTTAATTTGGGCCCTCAACATGGCCAAAAGATAGTCTAAAAATGCGTTTTAGCTTTCCGTTTCAAATAATTCCGGTTGAGAACCTCCTCCAGCCCCATTCTGTAGTCTAACATCACGAAAGTTAGCTTCAGAATGTTTTTAGGCGGGATAGAACTTGATTCGCTCAACCCTTTTCCTGACATCACCAAAGATAGCTTGGAAATGCGTTTTGAATTTCTGAGCAGAGCCCCTAATCCTGCCTTTTCCTCTAACGTAACAAACTTAGCCAAAAAATGCTTATTTAGGCCTTTAATTCTGAAACTTTCCTGGAGAAAACTCCCACCCCCCCTCTTCTAAAGGCTCAACATGTAGCATAAAATTACGTTTTAAAAGCTTCTATGCCTCAATATCAATTTGTGAAAACAACATTTGAACCTTGACTATGATTGATCTAATAGCCTGATCAAAGATGGCCTAAAATACGTTTTTAGGACTCAATTTCGGAATTTTTTCCGAAAGAGATACCTTAATCTACTTCTCACCTAATGTCTCCAAAGATTAAAACTGCGTTTTGAAAACTTCAATTCTGAAACATTTCTGAAGGAGAGGGAGGAATGCCAAACTCTTCACTCCTTTTCCTAACGTCTACAAAGATAACCCAAAATTCCGTTCTTAGAAATTTGCGTGTGGGTGAGAGAGCTAGCTAACCCTTCCTTCTGAAAGATAGTCTAAAATGAACTTCAGCTTTAAGAAAGATTTTGGGAGGGAAACTTCCCTTTGCTCCCTTTTCCCCCTAACATTATCAAACAAAGTCTAAAGTCGAACGTCAATTGCGGAAATTTTCCAGGAGAGAACCGCCTGGCTTTACAACGTTTTTAGCCTAGAATTGCGTTTTGAGACTTCGGTGCCGAGAAATTTCCAACGAAAGTGCCGGTACCTTCCCCATTCCACCAAACCACTAAAGATATGCTTAAAATTTATTTCAATTTTTAAAATATTTAGTAAGAAACCTCAGCGTCCCTCTCTCCCATAACGCCTGCAACTGCATTAAAATACGCATGCAATTGCGTTGCTAAAGATAGCTTTAAATGGCATATTTCAGTGCTTACAATTTTCGAATTGAGTTTCCGACCATTCCCAATTTCCTTAACTTCTCCAAAGTAGCCTAAGCTGCATTTTAAAACGTTTATTTCACGTCAACAAAAAAAAAAAAAAAAAAAATTAAAAAAAAAAATGAAAAAAAATTAAAAAAAATAAAAAAAAAATAAATAAATAAAAGAGACAAATTTTTAAAAATATCGGGGACAAATCTAACCCGCCCTTTTTTAAACTGTACTAAAAATTGCCTAAAATTGCGATTTTGACTTGAATTTAGCAATTTTCTCCACGTCTGGGCGCGTATTACCCTCCTTTTCCTTTTCTTTTCTTTTGCAAGTATATAGAAATTAGCTACGTTATATTTTTTTCTCAATAACATTTATAGTTTTAATTTAAACACCTTTGAGAGTTTAATGTATTAGCTATTTCACGACGAAAGGACGGCAAAATGAGGAACCGCCCTGGGCAGCAAACACTGTAGGTACGCCATTGGTCCAGAACCCACCACAAGTAGGTAGTTGCACATATTCCTTGTATTCCCATGGTCCCTGCATATTTACCTTTCCAATTTAAGTGATTGCAATTTCAAGTTACAATTTCTTATGCCATCACCAAAATCAAATCTAAAGTTCAAACGTACAACTTTACTATACGTAGTACAATGGTGCATACGGGAAGATTGTATTGTTCAGTGGGTATCTCTTGATCAGATACCATATGTTGGTATCTCTTGATGAGAAAATGAGGTAAATCAATTTGTTTCAAATCTCATAAAAACCAAAAAAAAAAAAAAATGCTTACTAGTAAACGGCAAATTAAAAAGTTACAGCACAATATTTTTTAAAGATGAATAGTTTTTTAAACCGAACAAGGTCGAGACGAGCAGCTGATATATATATATATATATATATATATATATATATATATATATATATATATATATATATATATATATATATATATATATATATATATATAAATATATATATATATATATATATATATATATATATATATATATATATATATATATATATATATATATATATATATATATATATATATATATATATATATATATATATATATATATATTAGGGTGTCTCAAGGTATAATGGCGAAAAAAAAATTTGTGAAATCGAATACGCATACCCTCCAAATTTTTTCCATTTCACCTCAGAAACATGAGAAAAAAGTTCCATTGCAATTAAATAACGGGAACCCGTGCCGACTTGAGGTCAAAGTTGGACCTAAAATCCTGTAAGGCGACTACAGTGGAAAAACTGCTAACTGCATAATTCATTACTACACGCGACATCAATTTATTTAAAGCAGATATTTACAACAATATTAGACTAAAAGAAACATTACTGTACATATTTTTAATTCAATGTTTGCTTTTTGCAGTCAGAATAGAACGTCCTCTGCTCTTGAACACAACGTAACAGATTGTTTTTGTTCCTCATCAGCTGTTAGCAAACCATGAAAGTTCTGCATCATTTTTTACCGCTCTTTCAGCTGCATCGTTTACTGCACTAAGCTTTGAGACAGTCCTTTTTCACATAAAGGAATGAAATATTATTGACCATACCATAAAAGCTGGATGAATTTTTGTAGAGCAGCTTTTGAGATAATTGGGGTCCACATTTTCGTACACTTTTATCAAAAAGCACAAATCTTTTTTGGGTGCTTTGACTGTCAAAATGCATTGAAGCCATGGTTTCACGTATATTGTCACTACAAAAAAGCAGACATCAAACAATGCTTCATTTTCCTTCGTATCTAATTTTAGTTGTGAACTAAATATAATAGTTTTAGGGAGTAAATCGCTCGAGCCATCCATTGAGCTTTGTGCATGACTCCCGGTGGTCTTATTTTAAATTCATTTTCTGTATCTCCACCTAAAAATATGATAGGCAGTTCTGTCAACTCTTGATAGTCATCCCTGAGCGTAATATTAGTAAGTTCAGCACGGTAAAAGTCAAGTAAATTTTCCAAGTTAGGGTACAGTTCGGAACAACTCCGCAGCTCCTCCATAGCACTGTATTTAAGTGAGATAGATCAGTTCATATATGTGATGGTGGCAAGCAAAGGAAAGCATTTCTCTATCAAATTTTTGCTCAAGAATAGCGCAAGAACCACTTAAAGAACCTGTTCTGGAAGCTGTAATATCACAACTTAACTTTGTCTTCGAGATTCCAATCTAAAACTGCCTTTCAAACAGCCTTTGTTTGTTCTTTTCCTGTGGAATTATCCAGTTTAGACTCAGCAATGAGTTGTTCCGTCACATCCATATAAAATAACTATAGATAAGCGATCTTCTTTTGACTTTTGAGCACTCAAAGCAGGCAACAGTCCCATCTTCCTCTATTTTGATTAACCGAAGTGCATCAGCATGTGTAATATTGAATAAATTGTTTAAATTACTTGAAAATTCTTGTTGGCGCTGCCTGAATACTTCTTGCAGTTTCTCTGCATTTTTTTGTAAGTCTCTCTAGATTTGATACAGGTTTTTAAGTTTATTCACACAATTTAGCAACGATTTGGTGGGAACGCGTGCCTTTTCGCAAAAGATGATGCATTCCCGAATAGCGATATTTGCACTTTCACTGATGGTTAAATTTACTTCTCGAATGATATAAAACAAAACCGACAGAACTTGTCCGTTAGAGGGAAGTTTCAAGCCCGTAGTTTGTTGTTTTACTACTTCTATTAAAAATATCCCTTTTTTCAAACTTTGCAATTCCACTGCCATGTGTCGTTCCCTATGGAAGTACTATACTGCGCTCGCTGACCGGAATGTATTCGTACTGACATGTTTGACAGTTTGCAAATTACTACGGATAAGCCCCCCTCCCCCCAACATATGTTTTTCTGTTTTCATTTGCTTTCTGTGCACTATTTACAGCTGTTTTGAGCTTTGCAAAGTATCGCGTCGCCAGCATTCGCTTGCTTATATGAATACACGTGCTATTTACACGTTTAGGCCTTTAGGCGCAAGTCGGCACGGGTTACCGTGCTTTAAATTGCATGAAACTTTTTTTTCCAACGGTTTTGATATAAAAGGAAAAAAATAAGAGGGTATGCGTTTTAAAAAAACGACTTTCATTTTTTTGGGACACCCTAATATATATATATATATATATATATATATATTAGGATGGTCCTTATTTATATAGGAAAATATTTTTTTTGGAATTCAACAAGTGACGCTCCTAGATTTGTGACACTATGATAAAAAGTAACGTGTGCAAAATTTGAACTAGATCAGTCAATAATACAATAATAACACGTGCCCCTAGGACGTTGAACTTTAACACTTTTGATAATTTTCCCACAAATGTTGGAGTCTTTACTTCAGACCCAGTACATCGTTTTTCTTAGATTTGAAAAATATTTTTACAGAGAGGTAGCACTAAAATTGAACTTTTTAATTACTTTACATGATCTAAAGATTTTACATTGAATAAGAATGAAATAATGCTTAAGAAACTTTACCTTAATCGTACGCTATTCTCAATGTATGTGTGCATTTTTTTCCCCGATAGACTTGTACTGTGTGTAAAATAAATTGCTTTTGTTACTCATATTTGGTAAATTGGGTGTGAAATTCTTCGATTAATTGTGCTCCTCTTTCAGTTGTATCATTCGCAACTTTCAGCATTTTAGCAATCTCTCTTCCCTTTAAATAGCTAAATTCATTTTGAATCAGGATCAAGTAGGAAAAAATCTTTTGGTATTTGTAATATTTAAAACAGTTTTATTGACTTGTAATTAGGGCTGAGAAGTAAAAAATCTTAAAGCAAGAGCTATTAAGTGACTAAAAATAAACTATTTAAGACGTCAATACGAAATATAGTTCAAAGTACATTCAAATTATTGAGATTGCTCAAATTGAAGGATTTAAATAAAATATTGAATTGAATATTTAAAACTTTTTCGTTGCGAAGCACTTTTATCATGAATTGAGCTATACCATTTGCATGCCCCCCCCCCCTCCAGGAAAGTTTTAAATTAGAGAAATAATTGTATTTATTATATTTAGAAATGTTTTTTGTTGTTTTTCGATATAATATGCTCTGAACTATAACCTTTGCACCCCCCACTCAAAATATATATCGATGTATCAAAAATATCTATAATTTGGGGAGCGATATATCGCGGTATTAAAATTCTGATATCACCCGCTCCTACTTGTAATTGATTCTATAAAGAGGATGATCTTTACTAAGAAAGTATTCCAAATCATCTACTGTTATCTGAAATTTTGTATACAGTTATGAGACACGTCTTCCTTTTCAGGAAGCATTTTTTGGAGTAGTATTTTCCTTAGTTCATTCCCAAAATACCAAGTGGTTTAATAATTTTCCAACCGCTCCTTCTGCTGCATGTTTGTCATCGTGTTTTTTCGCTCTAGTTTTTTTAGACACGTTATATTATTTAAAGGAGCCTCGATTGGGTTGGTTGCCAAAAACCATATCTTTATACAGCATTTAACTGAAAAACAGCATTTAAGTTCTTTCTCTTCATGTAAGGTCAATTTAAATCATTTCCTAAATATATAAATTTTCAAACAATAAATTACTTTTGTCACCCATCTGGCTCAGGGATAAGCTGCAGTGTACCGAAAACATTTCCCTCTAAGAGAGACTTCACCAGGAAATACTATTACAAGTTATGAGAATTCTCTGTAATCTTAAAGGGAAGATCTTTCTCAATTCCGCTTTTTACGAACAATAATATGTCATCAGCATCCTCTTTTAGAATGTGAGCGGTATGCGAACTTGATTGAAACATTTTAAGTTTTGAATGATGGAGATCTTTCCACAAAATTTTGAAGCGCTCAAATAATGGAATATCAAGTCTAAAACTAAAAAAGGCAAGAACTTCTTTAAAGACACACTCTTCAGTACAATTTCAAGCGCATGATGATGGCAATCCAAATGTAATGTATCACCGTTCAGTTTATGCTCTAAAAAATTGCATGCACAATTTATACGGCCGATATTGCAAGCCGTTGTATCAAACACTACAGCTTGAACAGTTAGCAATAAAGAGCCATCATCTAAGATACCACATACAACTGAAGAAATTTCAAAACTAGTAACTGAAGGTATCTTCAGGAGTTCCTAGCAGTTGTTCAACATTGGGACCTGAAGTTTATCACGGTAAGCCTATCGGCGTTCTTTTTCGAATTACTTATGGAAGTAGCTTTGTATCCCAGTGAATGACTACAAAATCTAAGTTTAGATTCATGAAATTTGATTTTACCTCTCGAAGATTTTCTCTTGCTCTTTTAAGGGATGTACGATTGATTACAAGGTCATTTGGATTTAAATTTACTGCATCTAATTAGTCTGTTAATGTACGAATATCAACAGCTTTATCCCTTATATGGCATTTCTTTAACAGTGCTGAAAGACGAGCAGATATCAATAGTCGTCAAGCTTTTTTGTGTTGCGGTAGACCAGATGTAGAAAAAGATTCAACAGGTTAGGATAAACAACCATTTCGGTTTCTAAATTTTTTGAATCGCAAGATGAATTTGATGATAATAAAGGTCTATGTTCTGAAATAAAAGAACAATAATTTAAAGTATAGATTTTTACATTATTCCGATCTGGAATGTTTTTTAATTTATATTTTAGATATTGAAAATACAGTACATTTTTATGTTAGAAAAATCGAGGATTTTTTGAAATTAATATTTTTAAAATTAAAAATTTCATTAACATTTAAGTATACTTATAACTAAAGAACAGAAAAAATATAATCGTCATGATTTACATTCATAGCATTGAAACCTAGCGACCCTATTTGCCACACCTATTACAGACACAGGAAATTTTGTAAATCTACACCCCCAAAGCCTGAAGAAGGCAATTTGTTGTTGCCAAACGAATCATTCATTAATGGTTTAGGTCATTCATTAATGGTTTAGGTCATTCATTCATGGCCTTTAGAATCCCCTGGGTCCATCTTGGTGGAAAGAAATGTTTCCCTGCCGCTTGGTTTAGATCGAGAGCAGAAGAGCGATATGCCTGGCCCAAGGTCATTGGTGTACATGTGCATGTACCCTCTGTAACATGTAAAAGTTTACAGAACGAAAGTGAGAGAATGGTCTGTCTGTAAATAGCAGCATCGATTGAGGTTCAAATTTACTTTAAATATAAAACGTAAGAATATTTTTACATAAAAATGAGAAAAAGCCATTTTTCTTTCAAACTCAAAAAAAGGGAGCCCTAGGGGCACGAGTTAATATTCATGGATGGACTTAAAATTTCGCAAAAGATCATTTATTTGTATAACGGAACAAATTTAGAGGTCGTTGCGTAAAATATCTACAACTTCAAAAATAAGAACCACCCTAATATATATATATATATATATATATATATATATATATATATATATATATATATATATATATATATATATATATATATATATATATATATATATATATATATATATATATATATATAAATATACGCGCGCAAGCAGTACTCTGTAAAAAAAACTTCATTTAACCAAACCGACACGACGACCGCTCGTGTAAAGTTCAAAGATTCTACTTATCGTCCGGCGCAAAATCTTTTATCCGGACGTGGGGCAGAAAGAGTCGGACCGAGGGGTGTCTAGGACCTGTTGTGGAGCGCTGAGGCTCGTCGTTACTGCGTGGGCAATCGATACTTTTACCGGATACGATGCGCAGTGACCATTCCCGGATCATTTCCCTCGCCGCCACTGCTTGCCTCTGACTCCGAATCGACTTTCCAAGGTAAGAAATTCGTATTTTCTACGAGGCCTATTTAGCTGTCAAGCAACACATGTGACTCGTTGTCCCACGGTACTGAGAATTTCAAACGCTGTTTTGATTAATTATAGGTCTCGTGGATTTCGCCGATTATTTTGACCCGTAGTAGCTTCGTCCCGGCTGGCGCGAAAGTACTTTCGGGTACAGAGATTCGAATGGGTATCGAAACATATGTTTGTTTCGTTTGGCGTTCTTTGAAGTTCGCAGTCGGCAGCAATTGCGAGAAAGGGATCACTTAATCAGATGGATCGAAGAAGAAGAATAATTTTTAGATTGCGGGTTGTCTGTAAATAATGACAAAATCGAATGCGATTCCGAGAAAGGTGTTGTGAAGTTTGTTGAATGAATGTGACGTCTGCGTGCTCTCTTTCGTGAAGGGAATGACGTCGAATATTTTAAGCCGAGTTCGACCACTTATAAATGATGCGGGACAAAATCGTATTGCGATGAATATACGTGCTATACGTTGGGAAATAAACATCGCGACTTAACGCGTTAATTTATGACAATTCAAATTCACCTCGAATCATCACTTCTTTATTTCATTTCGTTCTTTATTTTATAAGGTAGTTTTCAACTCTTAGTGATTTTCTTATATATTACTATTTTCCCAATTAACGAAGTTATCTAATGACTATTTTTTTTCGTGAAGTTAATGATAAAAAACATTTAAATTTCAAGCTTGGCTGTCAGAAAAGATTCGGGACAAAATAATATCGCGATGAACTAACGTGCTATACTGGGAAATAAGCATCAGACGTAGCGCGTGAATTCATAGCTTTTCAGTTTCATTTGGAATCATCACAGCTTTAATTTCTCTTTTTTCAAAAAATTGGGTTAATTTTAAACATATTGTGGTTTTGTGGAATATTTTTTTTAATAGACAAAGTTATCTACCACTAACTTCTTAGAGTTTAGATTGTGTAAAGCGCAATCTAAATTATTTGACAATGTTCATTAGGTTACGAAAATTAATTAGTAAAGCATGTGTAAACTCTGACATTACCAATTTATTTCTCTGAGATGAAAATTTCCAGGTTTAGAGAGGAATTTAATCGGACATATATGTGTCTTCATTGATACATTTTAGCGTGACACGTATGACCCAGCGGTACTGAAGTAACGACTGAAAGTACAATGAAATATTACGTTTTTTTTTTTTGTTCATAGCACAGTCATTTAAAACTTTTTGCTGAACATACGTGGCCCATTGGTGGCGAAAAGGTTAAATTGGGTAATGCCTTTCAAATTTCCAAAAAAATCACCATTTATTCTCATTTTTACCAATGACTGTGTACCGCAGTAAATAAAACCACGATCAACTGAAACACGACAAAAGTTTATTGCCGCATTGATACTGCGATGTGTTGACGGGAGATGAATTAAACATTATGATGAATGAAATCCTCTGTGACCCCTTAAATATATGAGTCGTTTATTATGAAAGTGGGTCAAGTCTTTTTTTTTTTTTTTAATGTTAAATTTTCAATCATCAGTTTCATTCATGAAGAGCTAATATGCTCTTCATGAATAAAACTGATCCTAATATGAATCCTTGAGCTTCCATTTGCTCAATATTAGAATTCAGATTTATTTTGACTCTAAATTGTTTACAGGAAAAAGATTATCACAAATTTTATCTATAATTACTACCATTTTCATTCTTTTTCTTCTTTTTTTCAAAAATAAACTTGCTCCACGTTTAAAAAAAAAAAAAAAAAAAAAATAATAAAACGATGTTTTTAATAAGGTACTTTCATTTGTGTCTGTTCCTTAAATGATACGAAAACAACAATACTCACTGAAACAAGAGAATATCAACCTGTTCAGATCCATTACGAAGAACTCTAACCTTTCATTTGAGGAGAGTTCATTTGAGGGTTTGATGATTATTGACACGCAATCGACTTGGGGTAAATTTCCTGCTCAACTTTTCTCTTAGTTTGTTTTTGTCTAAAAACCTCATCTCATTAGCTTCTCAGTAGTTTTCTTTGGCGTATTTTAAAGTATAGAAAAACAATTTCTGCTTCATCGAGAATGTTATTCAAGATTTAAAAAAACATACAGAAATCAATTAAAAACATTTTTGAAATGTTACATTTTATTCATCTTCGAACAAAAAATAAATTATTTTTAAATAAAAAAAAAAAACCGCCTTCAAAAAACACCAAAAAAATAAAATAAATAATAAATAAAAAGCAAATAATAATTGGTCTCATTAACATACGATTTCCTACCCATACAAATAAATCATTTTGCAATTAAAATACAAAAATCAACTAAACTAATAACCCAATTAAAAATAACACTAATTTCAATTATTATACTATAAAAATTTTAATACCTGACTAATTAAGTATACCTCATTCATTTTTGATCACCTTTTGAAGTCGATGCTTCCTGTAAACTACTACTACCTAATCTAACTGACTACCCTTCAAATCCCGAAATAAGTTAACGAATTTAACAAACTAATTTAACGAAGCACGAAATTAGTCTTTAAAACCAAATCTAGTCAGTTATCAGTCAGTTAGAGCTCGGAAGGTCCAAAAATAAGCGAGTGTGTCATAATTATCTAGTATGATTAGTATGAAGAGAAATAAGTGCGGGCATTGTTGATTGGCTAGAACTTTTGAAAAAAAGACTGAAAGGAATAAAATCAAGTTAATTTATTGAAAACTCATTAGTTGAAATCCTTTAAATACATCAGTAAAATAACGCCATAACTTGCTCAACACTTTATTACACTTTATAATTAGGGCATGGTTTTAAAGATACTTGTCACCGCATTCGGCAAAAAAAACAAAGAAACACTTCACAGTTTGGTTGTTTTGTAGAATAAAAAACGATTTATTCTCTTTTTATTTTCTTTTACGAAGTAAAGGAAGTATTGTATTCGCGAAAAGAATTTCACCCAAAAATCGGCCTTAATTTCCATTTTACTCGAATGTAAAAAATATTGAGGTTTGATTTTTTTTCAACCCGATCACACGTGCATATATGCCTAAGAACGTATAGACACCCGAAATATCCATTTTGACGATCCCCGAATTAGTTACAGCGAGTTTTCTCGTGACGTCTGTATCTAATTATGTATGTGCGTATGTATCTCGTATAACTCAAACACGGTATGTCCTAGAAAGTTGAAATTTTGTACGTAGACTCCTAGTGGGGTCTGGTTGTGCATCTCCCCTTTTGGTTGCATTCGGATGTTCCAAAAGGGGTCTTTTGCACCTTTTGGGAGGGAAATCATTGTTAATTTCAATGCTAACTCAAGTGGTGTTATAATTTGGCAAACACCTGCCGATATATTGCCAATCTTTTGGTCGCCAAGTTTTTTTCGCCAACTTGGCGACACATCTTGGCGACACATTTGGCGTTTTTTTTTTTTTTTTTTTTTTTAATCAGGTTTCATTTTGTCCACAAATGGCGATATTTAGAGAGTTAACCATTGAATAAGATTAAAATGTCATAACATTAAAATGTCCAATATTAGGAAAATGAATCTGTATAAAACTTTTTTTTTTTTTTTGCTACAGTTCGCAACAAACTTGGGGTAAAAATATTTAAAGTGTTTCTTATCATTTAATTGGCGTAAAAGGAAGTCATGTGATGCACACATCAAGCTCGTTTATTATGCAATGGTTCAGTGCACCATATATCGAAATGGAGATCCATTCGCCCAGAAGATTAGCGCATCGTGCTAACAATGCGGAGGTCGTGAGTTCGAAGCCCCATAGGCCAAAAAATTTCGTTTCCATGACTTATTTTCTTCAGCAAAAGTCTGATACAAATTTCCATCAATGTATGATATCTACTCATTGCAATATTCTGAGATAATAGTTCTTTCGTTGTTGAAATCAAGAAACAAAACGTTATTTTTAGAAAATCGCAGTATATTGGACAGCTAAAGATAGCGTCATAGCTGTGTGAGCTGTAAAAGACGCAACTTCCGTCTCCCGCCCAATTCATTTTTGCGCTGTTTTAATGATTTTACCTTATCACAAAAAGGTAAAACGTTTTATTTGTAATACACGTTGTTTGTGTCTACTTTAGTAGATTTCTGATTTTGTCTTTTAATTTCTTAAAACTAGCTTTACGACTAAGATCCCAAAGAAGAATATCTGCCATGAAATTCACGCTTCTCACAATCCTTTCGGGGTTATTAATCCTGAGATCAGCAAATTGCATTCCATACATAGTAGAAGGTAAGAGAATTTTATTTCCAAAAAGTTCAATTTTCTCTGAGGTTTTGGAAGATTTTCTAAAATTGAATTGAGCTGCTAAGTTAGTTTTGTGAAAAGAAATGCACACACACACAAGCCAAGTGAGAAAGTCTTAATATAGCCACAAATTACGTTTATGATTAAGTGTCCCTTTATTAAGTAATTTCGTAGGATATATGTGTTTCCGAAGTTCAAAGTGTAAGGTAAGTAGTGGCCACAAGTAGTGGATACTTCTCCAGTAGTGGCCACTTCCAAGGTTTAAAACGCACTAGTAGTGAAGTACAGTTTTAAACTGTAGGTCTACAATATTAATTGCCCCTCTTGAAACAGCGTTTTGTAGCTCAACGCTTTCTAAATCTTCCCAATTTCTAAAAATGCCAGAATTTCAATTTGTTCAATTTTTTTTTTCTCAAACCTCAAATTTGATCCAGCAGTGGCTACTCCAAAATCTAAATATTTCAGTAGTGGTTATCTGATATTCTCCCATCCGAAGTATTTACACTTTACTTTAAATTCATGTAACTGATGAATAAAATTGATTCAATATGATAGTTACATTAAGTACCAACAAAAAAAAAATCACAATTATTGTTCATTTCCTTCTTCTAAGTACAAAAGCAAGTTTGAAGTGGTCACTACTGGTGCTCTACCTTAGTTTATAAACTATCGAATAGACATGATTTTTAAATTATATTTTCCCTATGGTATTAAGATATCAGGCAGAGGAACCTTCTGCTTCCAGCTCGGTTATTCCGTATTTCAGACTGATGTCCATAACAAGGACGAAACTGCAGTCTGTGGATGGAATAACCGGACTGTTGGTTTTCTGAGCAATATTAAAACAGTTAATTTGTCTTAAAATATAATCAAATATTAGGGGTTTTGGCTTACCAATTTAAACAACAATAGGATTTAAAAAATGGCTGGCTGGAAAATCGCTTTTGAAGGTTCGTCTGAACAACAACAACAAAAATGCTAAAAAAAATTCGAAAGTTACTGATTATTTCCGTGGAACGTTGCGGGATTTCACGAGTTTGCATCTATTTCTGCGTTAAATCAAGTATCTTTGCAAAAAAGTTTCCTGTATTGCTACAAGTTGCACGAAGGCGGACTCCTTACTAGTGTGAAAATATTTTAAGCTACTAGTTTAAAGATTAACTGAGTGTATTTATTAAGTGTATCGTCTTTAGATCGATTACGGCTCGTCCAGGTTGACTAAGTTCCCAATGAGGGCGAATAAGTCTCTGGATAGTTGCAGCTTTGCAATACGAGTATTGCAGGCTAGGACGATGCTTGGTTCTTACTTGCAATTCTGCCTTATCTTTGGGCATGGTTGCATTGATGCTTCTAGAGCATTCTTAGTAACTCTGGAGGGTTCTAATCATTTGCATTAAACCTACCGAATTTCCCTTGAAGGTTTTAGGCTGGCTTTAACAGGTGAAATTTTTCAAAAAGATTCAAGTATAATATTAGGGAGGTTGCTGACTTTTAGCTGGAAACGTTCCTGGTTTTTGCAAGATTCGTTACTGGCAGAAACTGGGCACATTAGCTGCCCATTATTTTCCAGGAACGTTTCTGAATCGTTTTTACTGTGAATAAATAAATAAATAAAATAAAAATAACTGTTCTACTGCTACATATTTTATCCATCGTTGGCAAAATTCAGCTTACATTTTATCATCAATTCTAAAGATCAATTTTGAGTAAGAACGACCAAGAAATTTTTGTTTTTAGTATAGTCTGCTTAGACAACGAAAGAAACTAAAATGTATCTCTAAACCAGATTTTTACAATGCTTCAAGTATTCTACATTGAAATCAAGATTTTTTTTTGATTGATTGTTGCATACATAAATATGTTTCTTGCATTTTGTCGCCCAGCATTTTGCTTCTTTAACATCAGACATTATTTTTACCTGCCTTCATTATCACAAGGTCCAAATGGCAGCGCAAATAAATTTCAGTCTTAGTACCAGCCAGTAATTTTGTTCATAAACAAATAATTTTGTGTGTAGAAATTTCTGGGCTTTCTGAGTATATTTGACATCAAAGAAAATAAAAACAAATTAGATGTCGTTACCATCATTACTTATGAGTTCCTTTTAACATTATTGCTCATTTTTTTTTCTTTTTATTCATAAATCAAGTGAACATATTTCCAAACGTATAAATTTACAACGAAAGTATCCATGTCAGGTAAAATACGTTAAAATGTCATTACCTTTCAGTGCAAAATTTTAAACGCATGATTGGAATGATAGCTTGAGGGCAAAATGATACTATGTGCATTATTTCTAATATTTTAGGTACTTGATATTTTTTAGTTTATTTTTGAAACTAAGGATGTCTTATTAGATAAGTTTAATTGAAGGTCATATGAAAAATTAGTTGAGATGATTACTTAAAACAAATTTCAATACATTACCATGCGTAGTATATTTATTTTGGTTTTAGATGATAAATTTAATGAAGCATTAATGAATCAAGATTCATGAATAAAAGTTAAAGAAAAGTATTAAAAAAACAATTTCAAAATGACAACTTATTTCAAAGTTTTAAATTAACCCTCAATATCTCTAAAATAAATGAGATGTTTTGTGAAATTCTGTATTTTAACAAAAAGACATATATTGTCTTTCTAAAATAAAAAGCAAAATAACACTTTTCAAAAGAATTGCCTATGGATGCCAGAGTCTGTGTTTGTGTAGAAATTGTCATGTCTTTTTACTTTACTTGTGTAGAATAATTTTGATTCCCCCCCCCCCCCCGTCCCTTCCCATCGGTTCATATTATCTATTAAATTTAGCAATGATTCATATGATTTCCACATTTGTGCAACGTTTTTCTAGTAATATTTTCATATCTAAAATTTATTTTTTCCTTCTTTTAAGGTGATTCCGGTCTTGCTGATTATGGAAATAGATTCGATGACAACTTAATAGAATTCGACAAGTAAGTTTCATTGGACACATTTTTTTCGAAAATTTGAATAATAACTGAAAAATATGCGCTCTAAAATAAACTGGAGAAATTATCACTCGTAATCTGCGCTTTCAAAACGTTCCGTTTGAGCAATCAAAATTGCCCTCTATTCTTATTTTTGGCGTACTGATTCTTTGTTATAATATAGACACATAATTTGTAGCATGCAAGGGATGGACAGAAAAGCTATCATTCTTTCTACAATTCGAGAAAACCTCTTCTCGAACATCATTCTTTATATTCAAAAGCCCATGCATTTTTGCATTGAAAAAGAGATGCCTTGAAACCTGGAAACGCGTGTCTGCAACCAGTTGCCTATTCATACAATCATAAATTGTTACAGTACACCATACTCAAAGCTACTCGTATACTCCTGTTCAAAATCTTTGGCTCTCGGCGGGAGATGCAAAGCAATCAAACTCTTAGGAAATGGTAGAGCAGTGAACGTGATCAGAAAATCGGGATTTCGGAAATGTGCTCAATCAATGTAGTTTGGCACGAGTTAATAATTTACATGTATTTCTCATTGCTAAATAACACCGACACTTTACGAAAAACTTGCATCGCCAACGCTTGATCTTGTCTCTCTCTCTCTCAACCCTCGCTTCGTTCATATTCAACCAATTTTGAAGTGAAAGGCACTTCAAGAACTGAATTGAAGTCACTCCAGCTGAGGCTGCCGATGAAAATCAAAGGCATTATTGGGCCACTCACATTGTTGCCTCCACTTGGAGTAGTGTCGAGTTCGACGGAATTGCATTCGAATCGATCCAGGTCGTATTTTGCGATGAATCCAGATTGAATTTAGGTAATGATGACATTTTTGTTCGCTTATAGAGAGCCCGTTATAAACTCCCAAATAGTGCCACAACTGGGGTGATGTTATGGGGTGCTGTAAAATACGAAACTTGTTCACCCCTAATATTGATCCACAGCACCATGACAGCTTAACGGTTCATTAGTGTCATGCTTCAGTCACATGTGTTTGCACTCATGGCAGGGCTCCCGAGCTATTTTTTTTTTCTGAAATGACACAACAAGGGTTTCAGGGGGCTTTTTTTGCGCATTATCACCTTCTCTTGCCTGCGTGACGCTCTGATTTGTCTTTAATCGATCTCATATGGGATCGCTTGAGACGGAAAATTGGACTGCCTATACGTTTGATCGAATAAGCGACACATGTGCAGTAAAGCCATCTTACGATAATTTTAAGCGTCAATCTTCGCCAATCTAGAGGTTGCCCAACAGGGTACTGAAACCTCCTCCTTTCATTTGGGCTTTCAGTAATAAATTATCATTTTGCTTGCCTTTTGTATTCACTTTCTTTTTCTATGTTGCCTTCTCGTGTGTAAGATTTTGTTTCTGCCTGACAACTCCTTCTTAGTGCACCAATTTTTTTTTATGTTGTGAAGTGTAATTTACTTAAAATGAAAGGAAAATCCTTAAAGCAAGAAAAAAGAAGACTAAAACATATAGAATGTGAAAAAAATCACCAAATAATTGTGGGAAATATACTTTGAGAAAACAAATGGCAAATAATGCAAAATAAAAAGGACTTATCAAATCCTATCATCTCCAATATTAAGTGCATTAATTATAAAGAGCCCAGTAATTGAAGTTATTACATAGTTGTGTTAACGTTTTGCATCGTTAAACTGATCGTTTATTGCACAACTTTGATGTTTAAATGAACACAACTACGTTTTCTACCTTTGTAGAACAATTTTTTTTTATCTCTTGTTCATGTTAGTTTTGCAGTTTTAGATTTTTTATGTATTTTTCTTATTATTTCTACCTCTTATTAGGATTCAGGTGTTGCCTTGCCAGCGTTGGGCGCATTAGCTGGTTCTGAATACAAGTAAATGAATTCTGTAAATGTTGTTTCTCTGTCAGCGTGGTACCGTTGCAGGGAAATGATCTTGTCTCAGCCGCACTATAGTAAACATAAATAAATAACCAAGAATACGACAATAAGAAACAGTAATTAAGTAGAAATCAACTTGAATAAGGCCTTGGCCTTTAGGGCCAATGCAATGGGCGTGGGCGATGCATCGGTGCATCGCACAAAATCGGTGTCATAAACCGGTTTGGAATTTTTCTCTGGTTGCATTGATACCGCATCGACTACAAATCCAAACATCGATATACAATCATTGGCTCGCAATCGTTGTCGTTTTAATGTCTAATTTCTTTTCACGCCAATTTTAAATTAGCAGTGTGTTATGCCAATCTGGCTTAGCATTGAAAGTGAAGTGTTAGTTACAGGAAACTTTCCAAACAAACGCTACGCTTCACTTCTCCCACAATGTGCAGAAAATGCAAATTGTATTTAACTCTAAGAGAAAAATATATTGATGAACAAACTTTATCATATAATCACTCCCCCCCCCCCCAAAAAAAAAGAAGTTTAAAGCGCAAAACAGCAACAAAAGTGAAAGACACGTAATTTGGTGTTACGAAGGACCTCTTTTTAAAAGCAAGAATATGTGAGTTTGTGAATGGAATGCGAGACTTCGCTACCATAAGCTCATTTTTTTGTATTGAAAAAAAAGGCTTGTTATTATCCAAAAACACATGTCTGCAGTATTTATTTGTATCTTTCACTATTAACGCTGCTTTTTTTTTCGGTTGATAATTTCTTGCTGGTGCTAGAACCAGATTGTACATATCTAGCAAAAAAAAAAAAAAAAATATATCTAATCTATATTTTGCATAACTTAAACAAACAAGTGTAGGTAAAGCTTAAAATTAAAAAAAAAAAGCGTTGTGTAGCATCGCGATGTAAGATTGACGATGCATCATGATGTAGAAATTCAAACACCGTCCAGCACTAGTTCTAATATGACTCTCATACAAATTGTTGCTCCGATTGGCTTTGATTTGAAGCTGTGTTTTCATATCTCACCACACATCACACACACACATCGCCGAATGGGAATGCACAATAGAGAAAAACACAAGAGAAAAATATGACATACTAAAAGTAGTACAGGATAAAACGTAGTCAGCCATTACGCTCTGCGCAATGCGTCCCACGATATGCGCAGAAAAAACTTTGAACATCTTCCTATGAGTAAATATAAGTAAACACTGATGGTCATGTTTTTGATAAAGTCATCAATATTTTTAACTTCCAAGTTTTCTCTAGAACCAATAATTGAAGTGATGTAGCTCACTAAGCATGTTTGATGTACTCCATGCGAAGAATATGATCCTATACAATTTATTAAACCCATACGATACCTTAGTTTGAGCTACTGAGACTATACTGTAAAAAAAAAACTGCAGTCCTTCTGGGTTCCAACGTGTATTCCACGTGCACTAAATGTAACATCGAGCAGATCTTAGTTAATCATATTCTAGCCTGCCTGTGCTTACATAAGGAAGAATTTTTAAGTGTCTTTTCCTAGTTATTGATTTTCTGAGGATTTTTGTGCTCGAGGAATTAGTCTAGTCAAGCACTGAACTCAGTGGGATGAATAACAACAAAAACTAAACATCTTAATACATTGCTCATGGTTTTAAGTATTACCTTCACAAAAATAAAACACAAACTCCAAATTTGTATGTCCGGGGTAAACTCGGAAACTACCGGATATCGGACCGATTATGTTAAAATTTTCACCGTTTATCTAGGTTAGTGAGAGGAAGGTTTAAAGACCAATTCGAAAATAAATCGATTAATAGTTCTTTTTTTCATTCGAAATTTAATTTTTCAACACAAAAATGGATCTTTTTAATCGAATTAATTATCTTATCGTTTCGATTTTGTTTCATTCAAAATAGCGGAAAAAACACATATACAGTGAAATTCGCCTGCAACCATCTTACTGTCATCTTATTGTACGAAATAAGTTAAATGTAGTAAAATTTGGCTGTAGCCATCATACACTCCTGTTTGTGAAAATTGCAACACCATGAAGGAAGCATCATAGTTTAATGAAATTTAATACACAGTTGAGTGGTAATGGTACAAATAAATGATTACATTTTCAAACCAAACAAACAATAAAAAGAAATAGAAATAAGTATTTTGTGTGGCCACCACGCGCCACAATAAGAGCTGCTACACGACTCGGCATGGAGTGAAACAAAGTTTGAATATCTGCCAGCGGAAGAGTATTCCATATTGTTTGTATGCGCAACCAAAGTTCGTCTGTCGAGGAAACAGGACGAGGATCACGAGCGAGACGCCGCCCAACGAAATCCCACACATGTTCAATCGGTGACACATCCGGGGAATATGCAGGCCAAGGAAGAAGCTGTACCAGCTGCGAATCAAGGTAGGATTTAACAGTCCTGGCGACATGTGGACGGGCATTATCCCGCTGGAATGCAGCCCCTGGCAATCCTTGCAGGAAAGGAATAGCTTGGGGCTGTAAAACGTCGTTTATGTATCGGGTACGTTCAAATTGCCCACAATTTGTAACAAATGTGATCGTCCATGATACGCTATGGCACCTCAGACCGTAACTCCGGGTGTTCGTCCACTGTGGCGTTCGATAATGCACTCCGGAATGTGCCGTTCACCGGCACAGCGCCTGACACGAACTCGGCCATCATGGTGCCACAAATTGAAGCGGGATTCGTCAGAAAAGAGGACCTGCTGCCAATCAGCACACCAGCTCCTATACACATTGGCCTATTGTAGCTGCAAGCGGCGATGGTTTTGCGTGAGATGAATGCGCGCAGCCCACGCTGCAGCAGACGTCTCAGAATTGGTGAAGCACACAATGAAACACATGTAGCTGTTGACCACTATGCTGCCAATTGTCTAGAAGAAGCTGTGCGGTCTATCAGCGCCATACGCACTACGTGTCTGTCATCGCGAGCTGACGTCACATTTCGGGGTCCACTCCCAGATTTCCGAGCTGTCCGCCCCTCGTCCGTCCACTGCTTCCAAACACTCATGATTGTGCTGCTGTTACGCTGCACACGAGCAGCTACTGCACGATAAGACAATTCAGCTTCACGAAGGCCGACGATCCTGCCCCATTCAAACTCCGAAATTTGCTCGAATTTCGCTTTCTTTCGTCGAAGAGGCATAGTAAAGATTCAGTTAACGTTAACTCTAGCATATAATCACCGATAACCATACACGCCTCACTACAGTCGTCTATTTATATTCGGTTCGATCCGCCGTTCAGAGGGCGCTGCTCAGCATACGCATGCGCTACTGGCCTGCAATTCTAATCATTTGCATATCAAGCCCTACTTTACATTTCCTGCATTTTACAGCTTACTCGCGTAATTCCTTCGTGGTGTTGCAATTTTCACAAACAGGAGTTTATGTCTGTACCTGCTTTTGTAAGCCTGTGTGTCCATTTACTGTGTGTCCCACATGTTCCCTCGATTCCGAGGTAACATAATGTTAACACACTTAACATACATACATGTAACATAATGTATCACACATAATGTTTAAACGTTTTATAAACGTTTTAAAATGGTGCATAAGTTTCACTAATGTAATGGTGCTTAGTCCCCAGTTGTAAAAGCACCACTACATAAGTGAAACTTATCACCAATCAGATGGTTCCAGATGGACCAGTTTCTTGGTGAAACATTGAACTTTACTTTAAACTGAGCTCCAGTATTGAGTCTTCGTATGAAGAATATTTTCATTAATCGATGTATTTCAATTTTAGGCGTAGTTGCATTCATCGGGGAGGCAGCTGTGACGATCGCCGGAACGACTGTTGCTTCAACTCTGCTTGCCGCTGCAATCTGTGGGGGACGAACTGTCGCTGCCAGCGAGCAGGCCTCTTCCAACGCTGGGGCAGAAAGTGAAATAGTTGACCCTCGTCTTTCGTCTAGGATGTTTGTAGAAAGATGTCACTTCTCCGGGCGGATTGTCTGTACCCGCTTTTGTAAGTGTGTGTTTGTGCGGGCTGTATATCGTGCCCGTTCGCTCTGCTGGCAAAATCTCCCTCGTCCATTTGTCTCCATGTCCCACATGCTCCCTCGATTTCCAGGTAGCCCACATAACGTCTGAACGTTTAATTAACGTTTAAAAATGGTTGTCACAACGTTAACAACCATTTTACAACGTTTATGGAACGAAGTGTGCTGCCTCGGCTGTGTGCTCCGTTCGAAGTGATCTTCTTGCGCCAGTGCAAACGCAGTCTTTTACTCTTTGCTGTCCTCAAAGTACAAAGCTCTTCATTTAAACGGAATCAGCTTGGCCATTATATACTGCTGTCTTTTGTAACTTCTAGGAAGCGATATGTTTTTGCTTATTTTCGAAGGAATCTTTCATTTGCTTCCTTCCGTCCACCAAGAACGGAGGAAAGGTTTCATCACTTAATGATGTTAAGAACATTTTTATTGAATTTTTTGTCCCCCAGGGATTGGTCATAACATGGATTTAGATATCAAAAGCGGTGCCAAAATTCCGTTTTTCTTTTCTCAATTGATTATTACATAAATATAGCGGATACGAACATTGCGTCTTGTATTTTGATGTTAAACGAGTGATAAATATCCGTCTTTAGGAAATAAGTAAAATATGAAATTCGTAGCAATGTTGATCCATACATACAAATGTACAAATCCGTACTCATCAAAATCAGACTAACGATATGGAGAACTCAGGAATAGCATTAAAAATTAAATTACCTTCTGATTTTAAAAATTTTTCTTATTTTTAAATTCTACTAAACTGTAATTAAATCTGCAAGTTCAACTTAATTCGAATGCAATTGGGGGCATGAATTATCTATAAAATTATTAATATGCAGTGTAAATTTCAATATTTCTACACACTCGTTTTTTTTTTTTTCAATTAAGAACTGTTTCGATACAAAATCATAAAGTTACGATAAAACTGCTTCTTTTTCTGTGGATAGGTACTAGGTCACGGACTACGTAACAGGCAGTTAACAGATTGCGAGATGGAAAATGATACGCAGTATGTGTTTCAATTAATGCTTATAACATTTACTGGTGTATTGAGTTTAAAATTTTTTCTATGTACGGCAAGATAGCTTAAAACACATGCCATATATTTTCAGTAACATCTTGGTCCTAACCACAGTCAAAAAATAAATGCATCTTTATCGCATTTCAAGTTTACCCCGAATTGCATACGGAATCCATTTAACTGCATTAAGGTTTCCGTTGTTGAATAATATAATAAACCTACCGATGTTGCTTACCAAGTTCTGCATGAGTGTAATATAAGTAATAAATATATCCTATGGATGCTATTACGATTTTGTGCCACCGGGTTGAATTGATATTGTAAAATATTTATTTTTCTAGTGGAAATGCACGCAAATCCTGCTCAGCGAAGATCTTTTGATTCAATAATTATATTCTTCATTTCCAAAAACTTTCCTTTCGATACGCGTTTCTAAGTTTGTTTCGATGGAAACTTAGTACTTTTAACATTACTAAAAAAGGGAAACCTGAAAATGAGTCATTAAATAAATTTAAAAAAACATATGAAAACAATGTTTTACAGCCTAGAGCAATGTCTACATTGACAAAAAGGCGGCTCATCGGGGGTATTTGCAAACCCCAATATGAAATTTACTCCACTCTAGGGGGAAAATATCCTCATTGTGGTTAGAATTTTCGACCTATTCCTTATCATGCAGGGTTAGTTCAATGCTAAAACTCTAAGCTTGGAGTCAAAGATATATAGGCCTCGTTCACATGGCGCTACTGTAACCAGTTTCTAACCCGCATATCACCACAATCTGTTTTTTTTTTTTTTAATATGCCGATCTACTAGCCTTCTGCTTTCAACCGGAGTTTTTCCTGGTTTCTACCCAAAAAATAGCTCTCAAACTGGTTTACATTTGTGTGTAAAACCATTTTTGAGGCATCACCATTTTCCACATGTGTAAAAGTTTTTTTGCAACTGTTTTTTATTTTTTTTTCCGGTGTTGATGGAGAATTCGCGGGATGTAAAAGTGCCTGTTCGGTGCGTTGGAGTAGGCCTTGGTCAATTGCAAATTCCTGTTCAAACGGATTCAGTCCGAATTCTCTGCTACCGGTTTTAAGCAGGCTCATCGCATTTCCATTGTAAACTCACTCTAGGAGTGACCAAAGGCACGATTCCTCTATTACGTAGGAGACAAGTACAGTAAAATCTTTCTAAAGAGTCCGCTGCTTGTATCTTTAGAAAAATAGCACTGAGATAATTTGTCACTAAATAGAATTTCTGTGAAAATGAGAAATATCTTTAAAAATGAGCTATATCTTTAAAATATATCTTTAAAAATATATAAATGTAAACACTTAACAAACTGAAAAAGTCACATAAGTCGAAAAAAAATGAATTGCTTATACTTCACTTCTTGCATTGTATAAAGATCCAAATTTGCAATTAAAATAAGTCAAACCTAAACTGCAAAGCAACTTGTACTAGTCGTGAAGAATAACACAAAATGTAGAGGTTAATAAGGCTTTTAATAACACTAACACTGTGAGACGTCTTTGGATTTAGCGACATTAATCGGAAGTAAATTTTAAGTGGCAAAATTTTGTTGAATCATATCTTGGCCCTTTCCAAAGCTCCAAATAGTACGTTTCTATACACAAAAAGGTTTTGAAAGACGGAGATAAACCCGGAAAGTTTTGGGAATGAGGATGGTGCTTTTGGGGGCAGATTAAGGATTTTCAAGGTTTTTTGAATAGATCGAACACTAGAGAAATATAGGGTATTTCTAAATGTACACTACACCTTTAAATGTGACACAGTCTGGAGAAATGGGTCCTCTATTTGGACGTACATTCATGTTACGTGGTATTTATTCTATAATGATGGTAGCTTGTGCTTAGCTCAACTGGAAAGTAATCATAAATTAATCGCATTATTGACTACTTCTTAATGTAAATATTTTCATATTTTTTCAGAAATTATCTTTTTTTTTCTTTTTTTTTTTTGTCCTTTCTGTTTCAACCCTCCTGTAAAGATTGAAATATTTAAGTTTTTAACATTCTTGAAACAGTTCCTGAAACCTAACGGGGCTAAATTTTTAGACTGATTAGGAGCAATTATATTTAATCATTGGTGAAATGTTTGGTAGCTTTTACATATTTTTACCATCCCCTTAAACAATACGCTTCAGAGAGGTTCAGTCAGTCGCAACCGCTGAATCTTACTCTTTTCTTTTCAAACTCAGTGTTTTTTTTGAGAATGAGTGAAAATTCTCATCTAGTTGTTATATTAGCCTTGATTTAGTGTTATTAATCCCAAACATACGAGACGTTTTAAACGCTATTTCCTTTCAAATATTTAAAGTTATTCGTTACCACAACGCTCAAAAAAACGTACATATCTAAGCTAAGTGGTACTCCAGTTAAAGCTTCATTCTCGAGTGTGTCAAACGTGATGTTTGGCATGAGGGAACTGCTGTAGGGGAAACGACAGTTTAGGAAATCCGTTTCGAAAGGAAAGTTTTCTAGTTTAAGGATGACATGTTTTCAATGCCGCATATACAGAGTGCTTCAAAAAGAACTCTCCAACTTTGAAATGACACAAGAGCGAAAGAGTGAGCCAAAAAGCCGAAACGAATTGCATTTTGGACTCACAGTCTGAAACTTGTAATACACTTATTTATAGAAATAGTTTCATGATTGGACATCAGAAGCCTGCTGTCAAAAATGTCTTTTGTCCAAATCCCATTACGATTGTATCTTCACAGCAGTAAGGGCTTCTCTGCATTGTACATCACTTTCTGTAAAGACGAAGGACTTTTTTAAAACGTTTGCGAAACGTTTAAAACGTTACGTGTCCTGACTAGGCTGCTGCAAAAGAAGCCATATCGATACAATCGTCATGTGATTTGGCCTCTGCTCACTAAGCATACTTTCACACGCAATTTAAGACATTTTTGACTGCAGCACCCCCTGATGCCCAATCATGGGACTATTTTTGAGAGCCGGTGAGTAACTAATTCTTGACCTGTCTGTGTAACATAACACCTTTATGTCTCTGACAGTTTTGCTGTCATGTAAATTCTAAGTCATTCCTAAACATCATGTATTACGGAATTACCATGAGCAGCGAAATCTGCTCAAAGCATAAGTGTGGTAATCTCAACAGGTTTTTTCAAGGAATGTTTCAAATCACTTGTCTAACATAACACCTTTATTTCTCTGACAGTTTTGCTGATATGTAAATTCTAAGTGTTTCCTAAACATCATGTATTACCGAATTACCATGAGCAGCAAAATCTGCTCAAAGCATAAGCTTGATTTTTTTCAAAACAACAGGTTTTTGTTGAGGAATGTTACAAATCGCTTGTGTAACATAACACCAGTTCGACTCTCGCAGTTTTTTCTTTGAGGAGTCTTTCTAAAGTATCCTGTATAGCAGAATAACCATCAGCAGCAAATTTGCTCGAAACATAAGCGTGGTAATCTAAAAAGGTATTTGCAAAGAATGTTCAAATCGCCCTGTGGATCACAGGACGGAAATCATGCATAGGGGTGACAACGCATAGGTTGAGTCACTCGCTTCTCACGTTCGTTCAAATCTGGACTGACAAATTTCCTAATGATGACAATACTACAGTACTACAAATGAACAACTTTCCTAAAGTCTAATTGCTTTATATCATGCTCTATAATATAAAGCATGCAACTGTTACTATACCAAAGATTTTTGAGACATTTAAATAAATTGCTCAATAATTCTGTTTATTTACCGTCCAGAATCACAAATAAATAGTTAGTAAAAATGCACTCAAATTTTATTCTTATCGATAGACTTTGTATCTAATCTTTTACCGAATTACTTTAGTTATACTAATTAATATGCTGTTAAAAAAATTTCAAAGCTGGATTTTCGAGGCTATATAAAGTAAAATACAAGACTTTGTATTGGTGTGAAACAAGCACACTAAATGGAAGTCATTGTTTGTACTATGCTCACGTGAAATATTTCATGTGCGAACACTGTACTCTTTGTATTTTATACATGGATTTGTGATGAAAGATCATCTTCATGTTGTAATGCATAATATCTTCAAATTTTCACTTGGCATCTCTCTGTTTTCAACCAAATTTGAAATTGACTGATTTTATCAATTGTTAGAAACACCAATTTACCCAACTGTTAAAAATTCAATAATTTTGAATCTTGTTGCCATAATTCTCAACTTATGTATTATATATCATGAATTTTAATATGATACTTTTGAAAACCCAGCACATTTTGTAACTGCAGTTGTGACTGATTTTTTTCACAATATATATATATATATATATATATATATATATATATATACTATATTTTTTTTGCTGCGTCAAATTATTGAAAGATTCAGATTAAGATTTATATATATATTTTTTTTGATATTTATTTTAAATGCAACGTTTTCATTTGCAAAACTGAAAATGGTGTTGCCAAGCAAAATTTTTTCTTCGCTCGTTTACTTTTATTATGAAACTGACATGGGTAAATAAATATTTTTCCTATATATATATATATATATATATATATATATATATATATATATATATATATATATATATATATATATATATATATATATATATATATATATATATATATATATATATAGACACTTCCTTTCTGAGAGCAATTCCTAAGTAATTGCAGGTGTATCTTTCTTTTCTGTGATTTAGTTCTTCAACTTTCACTACTGTTACGTTTTCTTTTACATTTATAAGTGTACTGTTCTGCTTTCCTATATATTATCCTACATTCTGACCATTGTGTTATATTAAAAATATTATTCAGCCACAAGTTTTATACTTCAACATAGGTTTAAGCAAGGAAATCTAGTTTTCCGAATTGCTTGTATTTCCGACCTATCGTGTAATACGGCTGCAATCGTGTATCTATAGTAATAAGAATTAAACGACTTTCTCTATTGTTTCCTTTTGTAAATAATGGAAAGTATGAGTTGGCAATAACTTCTCTTTATGCAATAATGTTGTGTATAACTGTGGAAATAAGAAAATCCAGCTTTGATTTTCGATATTCATGGACATTCATGTCAAACAGTAACGAACAGAGCTATGCTTACAGATTAGTATGAAGTGTCCAGATAGTACTTTGCTTTGCTTTTCACGCTTAGTCGATTTTCTTTCAATGTTAGACTTGTATTTCTTTTAAGAAATATTAAGTATTCATTTTACTGCTCTTAATATTATAATGCAATTTTCATGTCGCAGTTTGTAAAAGTTGCATCAGCAGCAAACTAACGTTCATTCAGAAAAGTCATTAGCTTTACTAATATTTACAAACTGTTTTATATTCTAACTTTTGTAGAGGAAATTTTGTTGAAAATGCCCGCAACAAGTATTTCCTAAGCAGAAACGAGTTCAAATAGACCCACTGAACTAATTTAACACTTGATATAAATTTGGACTCGTGTCATATCAATTTACACAAAAGCCCATTTAATACCTTAAAAAGGAAGGAAGCGGTTTTCTTCAAGGGTTTTATACGTGAATACTGTTAGTAGTGATTATGTCTAAAGAAGAAAGTTCGGTAGAAAATACTGTCAGAATATTTAATGGCAAAAAGAAAAAATGATTTTCTGTTTGACACATTAGTGTGCTAATTCGTTAAAATTTAACAGCACAATGTCCTGAAATACATTAAATTTTCTAAGCAGAAATGAGTTCAAGTAGAACACTCAACTAATAAAACACTTGATATAAATTTGGGGCAAAGTGAAATAGCGGGGGGAAGTGAAGTGGTGAAATATTTACTTTGTTTTAAGCGCCACATATCTGGTAATAATTAAACTATGTAGTAACGCATGGTGGTCTATTCCAGTCAGGAAAAAGTTATATCCGAAGATCAAAGCATGTAATAATATAAGCAATTTTTAAAGATTGATACTCATATTGTAATGTTTTGTTGTAAGTTAAAAATTATTTCTGATATTTTAAAATTATAAAGTTCTTGTTACTAACATTTTAAAAATTAATTGAGAGCAACTTATATTCGGTGAAGTATTTAAGTATCTAATATCAAGCTTATTTTGAGTTTAAAATATTTTGTACAATTAGCCAAGTGTATGCGAGGCAAAGGTAAATAGTATTAAGTCCATTACGTATTCATTTATTAATTTATTCATTTATATTCCTTCATTTAATAATTCACTTATCTATTCATTCACTTATTTTTTTATTCATTCGCTAATTTATTCACTTATTTTTTTCCTCTCATATATTAATTAATTCGTTTATTCATTTATTTCCATATTTTTTCATTTGCTGATTCATTCCTTTATTTACTCATTCAATTAACAAAAAATATTTTAAATAATTGAATAGAAAAATTTTCTTTAGAAAAATATTTTCTGTTTCTTTTTGCCTCATGAAAAAAATGAAAATTTTACATTTTTCTTATAGGTACAAATTTACCACTAAAAAGAAATCATAGCGTTTCAATGCAAGTTTTATTATAAACTACATTGTTCCTACTTGATGTACTGTAATATTCAGAACAAATTTTCAATTTGTTCATTTTGAAAAGGGCAAGTTACCTTTGCTCTTTCACTTTGCCCTACATTACCCTACTTAACTAAATTAGATTTTCTTTGTACTAATGTAGTTTTTGTGTGTAATCTTTACACCATCCATAATTATTACTCGATCGTTTTGGAACCTTTATTTTTAAATTACTGTCTGGACACTTCTGATACTTTATGCCTAAATTTCCAAATCTGAAGAGATCATTTAATCTTCAGCAAACTTGATATATGGAAAATATTTCTTTGTCAAATATTCTTAAATCTTTAGCCAATAATTTGTATCATTTATCTCGGCCAAGAAACCTAAAATTTTCTACAACTGTTCATTTTATTTTGAAATTTTTTCGATGCTCAAATGCAGTATTATAATAGTTGATGTGTCAGGATTTGTGGTTACGCTTTTGAATAGTTGCAAATATGTTATTATTTTGCAGTATTTGTGTGAAACAAATCTTGCTTGATGTAATTTTTGTGCTTGTAATAAATGTAATGTGATTGATAATAAAGTTCAGTGAGCCTCTGTTGAGAGTATTTTTCTGTAATTTATTGAAAAAATAAAAGGAAAAATTATTTCTTGCAGGAATCAGTATTATTCTTGTTGAAGATATTCCAAAGCTCTTTCAAAGTATTCTAGGGAATTGATCTAATATACCGTTTTAGTAAATGCACTGCATCATAATATAATATGTTCTCCGTTGCTCAAGCAATCTATTAAAAAAAAAAACGAGTACATTCAAAGTAAGCTCGGAAGTAAACTGAAATTAAATCGACTGTTGATAGCTGCAGTGTAAATCATACGTCTTCATACTTAATGTACGTTGCTTAAATGTTAAGTTCAATGCTTTCAAACCAATATTGTAAAAAAAAAAATTATATGTATTTTATTACAAATTAAATTATACACGTAACGGAGGCTGCTTTAATATTTAAAAGACAATCTCACATCGTATCAGGAAACAAATTTCTACAAATCAATCATATAAAAACATACATAATTCTTATAGTTGCTTTTTAAATGCATAACTCATTTTGAAATATTGTGATAGCTAATGAAATCTTTTGGGAGAAGAGTTTCACTGAATATAAATTAGAAGTGCCCACGTTTATATCTCAAAACTACGAGAATCGAGCAATAGAAGAGCTTTTTCAAGTGGTGTATAGTCTTTTCCATATTTTCTACGTATAACTGAAAGCAGGGTTAGCATTTCCATGTGACAATGGTTGGAATCTTATCCTCATCCGAGAGGTTGTGTCTTCTGGCCAAGTTTCTTCAGGCGAAGACTGAGCAGTCTTGTTTCGATTCGAGAGATTACAATGATGTAAATCTCTCCGAGAGTCATCTTTTTTTCTGGCTGGCATAATACTAGATGTGGTCTTTGGTTTACTTCCTTGAAGGCTGTTAATGCTGCGAGTGGAGGTTTTGCTGTTCAAGTGGTTGCTCAGGGTTTGATTCAAAGACTGAAAGAAAGAACATAAACGAAAATAAATGAAGTGAGATTGCAATTAGTAAATAGAACAGTTCTTAAAATTAAAAAGAAAATCAGATTAGTATTGTATCAGCTAAAAGCTGACCTTACTGGAAGCAAAAGTGATATTAAATGAAACAATAGCAAATAAAATATTTTTAGTAGTTTTCAATGAATTCGTTTATGAAAATATATGATGTCGAAGATATGAGACTTAAATTATTCAATTGTAGATAGGTTATTGAGGAAACAAATATACACCTGTACTAATAATAAGGCATGAAACTTGGATGAGTGTTTAAATGTCTGTGACGACTGACGAGTATAGAGCCGATATCGTTCGGTAAATTTTCATGAAATTTGGCATTGTATTAGTTTGTACCGTGGGAGGGGGAATGCACCTTGAAGTGTTTTTTTTTTTTTTTTTTTGAAATTTAAATTTGATTTTGTTCTTTTTCTATTCTAACTCATTTTTCACACAAAGTTCCCATTATGAAAGAGAAAAATTTTATGTGCATTATTAAGTTTCAAGTCATTCGAAAGTTTATAATTTTTTGCATGAGATAAAATTTGTTCGAAATTTTTAGAAGTATTAGCAGAGCTGCAGGAATTAGTTTTCGAAAACTGTAATTCGAGGCTTACCTTAAGCAAGCAAAAGCGATTCTATATGATTCAACTCGAGAATACAATCAAACATGAATGGAAGTCATTTCCACTACTAAAATTAACGTTTAGTTTTGTTGCCATGGTTACGTCTTTTAGTCCCTCCGTATCGTTTCGTTTCGTCACTCCCCTGCCCGCCGTTCTTAGCATTTTTAAAAGTAGTTAGAACCCATGGAAGTTATTCATCTTTTGATATACACTTTCTTCGTCGCCCTCTTTAATGTCAAGTCTCAATAAATCACATTTTTTTTAACTTCAAGTACTCATAAATTAATGTTTGATTTTTCGGAAATAAAATCCACTATCCTAGTAAATAAGAAAATGTTACTTACCGTTTTCCTACATCGCAATTTGCTCCAATTGCATATCCATGAAAGAAATTTCTCATTCAGCAAAATGTGAAACAGAAAAATGAAAACACCCTAAAAATAAAAGATATTTCTACAAAAACTTTGTTCTTAATCAAATTTTATAATGCTTAATTTTAGAGCATCGCAGACAGACCGAACATTTTCCACATTTGTCATTTACTTGTTCGCCAATTCTTGATGCAGTACAATATTTTACGACATCAAGAAGTGAGCAAAGTTATCTCCTATATTAAAAATTTGACCGTATCTATTTATCTATCAATCTACCTATGCATGTCACTCGGAAATGGAAATCGCAAGAATGGAAGCGATTCGAGGTTTGATCAGGGTATCAAAAGATTCGAAATGTTATGAGATTCATGGATAGCCCGGTTTGTTTTTCTACGACTTTAATTAAAGCGTCAATTGGTAGTGTTTTATCAGTTCCGAAATCGTCTAATCTAGCCACCCTGGCGGCTTTTTTCGGTTCATGTGCCATTGGAAGACCATTTGATATCTTCAAGACTTCAATATACATCAAGGATTTAAGTTCCTCAATTTTCGAATAAACTGGTGGCTCAAATCTCGGACCCTTTACAGGTGCAAATATTTTGTGCACTAGGTTAATAATTGTCACTTTGAAGTAGTCAGTTCATTTTTAAGTAGTCAGCATCAATAAATAATTTTTACTTTTGCCCTTATGAGAAAGTACGTTGATAAATATAATGCTAAATTATAATTTTGGTAAGGAATAATTTCTTACCTGAAGGCCGTTAAAAACTGTAAAGATATAAGAGAAGAACCCTAATTTTTGATCTATGTAGAAGAGACCCAAACACCAAGTCAGTCCCAATAAGCACATAATCGATAATGAACCTTTTACCCAACTTCTGGAAGAAAAAGAAAATGTAAGTATATAAGGTACACCACGGACTATAATAATTAAGACAACAACGGATTATTTTAGCATAGTCAAAGTATGAATTGATCTTCGTCTTTAAGAAAAGCACAAACTAATCACCCAAATAACGTTCCGAATATATATATTTTGAAACATTTTAATTTTTTTTCCTACAATATGAACCAGCGTTTCCAACACTGGATAGTTATCCAATCGCTACCCCACTGTTGAGCAGCACTTTTTATTGAGTCGCAGCTATGACACCCATATAGTATCTCTAGATTTATCTTTTTAGATAAGATTTCGTAATTTGCCTTAACTTCCAAAACTAGTTTTGTGGGAAAAATTCTCAAGAGACAGGAGAATAGTTTCAAATTTTATTTCTCAATATAGAAGATTTTACTTTACTCACAAAATGAGGGTTGTGCAGAAGTGGTTGTTATTATCGTTTAGGCATTTTTTTATTTTCTGCTCTTAAACATTTTATACGTTCTTATTAAAATCAAGTCATTGTACAGGAGTCGGCAGAGCAAATTTTGTAAAATAGCATATTATTGTATATACTTTATAAATGAATTACTGTATATTCAGGATTGAAAACATTCCAACTAACAAATTTAAACTATCTGAACGAAAATTTGGAATTAATCAGTTTTTGACATGAATTATTTTTTAAAATTAAATATTAAAGGCGAAAAAAAAAATAATGACGGATAAATGAAAAGAATAAATTTTCTGTAGATAAAATAAGTTATACATAATTTTTTTCTTAATCTGGTCGTATGTTGTTAATTGTTTAAAAGTTTGGGAAACTTTGCCATAAACATTCATCAGCTGGTTAACTTTCAGTTAGTTCTGAATTTAAATAAACTTTACTGTCAGAACGCCATCCTTCCTGTTCTTGTATGCTAGAGGAGATCTGCCTAACCTTTTGCAGTTAGAACTAATGCTTTTTTAATCTTCTATTTTATCTGTTATTTAATCCTGTAGAAGCTAATCAGCTTTATGAACACAGAGGGCCGCGTATAAAGCACCATTTCCACCGGACAAACATAGGAAAGATTTTCAACGCAGAGAAAATGAAATAACACTAAGGACACTGGGGGAATGGAACCCACAACCTCCGGCATACAAAGCAAAGGTTCTACAACAAAGCGACGGAAAATCAACTTATCAAAGGGACCTCTGGTCCTCAAACTATGAAGGACTACGTGCCAGGCGCCTTGCCTTCAGAAGATAACACAATAAATGGTGGTGCCATCTATGGACAGTTCGAGAATTTAGAACCAGGCCAGGAGCCGAATAACTTTCTGGGGGTCTGGCACCCCCAGAGGTAGCGTTTCACTTGGAGAACATTGTGACCACGAGCGTATTTAACGTCGCCCAGTCACCATTAATGACGGAAAACCCTTTTTATTCCTATTCAGAGTCACAACTGACTACAACTGTATTTATGTCGAGGACTGTATACTAAGTGCCTTGCCTCCATTATTTTATATACCAATAGATGGCAGCACCATCACCGGATCGAACAGTTAATGAGAATTTAGAACTAGTCCAAGAGCTAATAGCTACCTAGTACTAGCACCCCCAGAGGTATCGTTTCACTTGGAGGACATTGAGACCACGAGCATATTTAACGTCGCCCAGTCCCCTTTAATGACGACGGTGGGTCTTCGACCATCGAGGTTCGAACCCAGGACCCTCCGGCCCCGAATCCGACACTCTACCGATCGGGCTACCACGGCCCCAATCCTTTCTACTTTCTTAGTTACGGCGTCAGTGGTTGAGGTCAAAGCACATGATCCGGCGGCTACCTGCGTTCAGAATGGAGCTGGGAAGGGAGGGGGGGGGGGGGGGTTCAACTTGTGTCCACGCCATCCATACAATTTCCTGCCTTTTTTGATGTAAATCCTTTCGGTGTTGTTAAAGGAGGTAGGCCGCTAAGTTTGAAGTCCTGTGATGTTTGTGAAGCTGATTAGCTTTTTGCGTAGCGTAGAATAGATTAATATATAATCAGTTCATAAATAAAGTTCAGATTGGCAACAGTGAATAATTATTTTAAAGTCGGAGTTTCGGAATTTTGCGAAGTTTATGAAGAATTCTATGAATTGCGGCCTTTCAATTTTAAGGATTTTGAAAAATTTTGCTTGGTGATTCAAACAGCGGTAAGTTACATTTATTTATAAAATATATAAAATAATGCTGTTGATTTGAGTTCTTAAAATTGTGTCGTCTGATCTGACCAGATCGCATATCCTAAAGCAGTTTCTCAACCTGAGAGTCACGCTGCCTTGTGAAACGCAGTAGAAAAGTTTCAAGAGGGGAGGCGCGAATGCATAAATAAAGTAAAAAAAAAATTTTACTTAAAAATTTTTTATTTACGTTTTATGGCTCCGTTCAGGTTGTTGTTGTCGTGTGCCAGTGATGCTGGCAATTTGGGGTGCGCTGCTTCACTTTTCCAACTGTACCGTAATTTGGTGTGAAGTCCGACTTCTACAGTACACACATGCCATAAGGACCCGTTTATAGGGTAGGCAACCATTCACAGCACAACAACACATTCTCACAAAGAAAGGACAAGGACGGGAGAGAGAAAGTACGCCCATGCCCGACCCGGGATTCGAACCCGGACCTTCCTGTCGCAATCAGACATCTCTGACCACTAGACAAGGCAGGCGGTTCCGTTCAGGTTCTGACTGGTATTACATGCTAACTTCACTTAGATCCTAGATTAACTCGCATTAATTTGCACTCTGTTATTTGATTTTTTTTTAAATATTTCGCGTGCTCTAGTAATGTGTTCATAACGAAATTAGAAATTATTTATATTTTCATGTAATATTTCAGCGATTCTAACCAGCTTTTCAGTTTTAAATTCCAATTGTACAACTTGGACGGACTACATATAAGTCAGTGAGAAGCAAAGGAATGTAAGTGGCAAAATTAAAAATTTGGAGATAACCTGTATAAATGGTAGGTGAACCTCTCCTCTGTCTAGGGGCAAAAGAGAGTACTAGTAGCCCAGATAGGTTCTGTTGTACAGCATGATTCAGAAAAACTTTTCAATGAAAGCCTACATAGGACCTTTATGATGTTGGTCATAGCCCCCACATAGGGGAAGATAGGGGTACCACAGTAATATAGGACCCGGTTGCAAAAGGGTTAAAAAATTAAAGACAAAGTTTGTATTAATGTACCTATTTCTAATTTTTGAAAGTATGGAAGGGATAAGCTGTACGATCTGGAAAGGGGACCCCGGAATTAATGTAGGGCTAAGGTGGTGGTGGGAAGAAGGCATGACTTCACATTAGTGTTCAAAAAGGGGCTCAGAGCCAGATAGGTTGAGAACCATTGGTATAAAGGATCAAAAAAGCTTTTCCCTGAATCTGTCACATATTTAAAATGAAAGATATCTTGAGGTCTACTTACTTTACGTTTTCAACACCAGTCTTTTCCCTTTTGATTCTGACGCTAGACGCAGATCGAAGGGTCAGTATAAATATTGCTAAATTTGCCTGTAAAGAAATAAAAAATAATGTAGTGTATCACACTGAAACAGATATGTGGTAAAGATATCACTTTTTAGGAATGAAATGTTTATTTTTGTGTAATAAATATGTTAAGTAATAACAACGCTGCGTGTAACGCTCAAACATATAAATTAAATAGATTACATTGCAAATAAGGTCAGTTGGGGTTAAGGGGAAACTAATTTCAATATTTCAACTTTAGATCCTTCCTTTTCGTTTGGATCTACTAGCTAGCGCATAAAATATTCTGTATTGTATCCAAGAGTACACTTTCTGGCAGTAACTGGGTGCGAAAAATTTGACTTTATGAAATGGAGAAGGAAATCGTGTTTCCTTTTACTCCAAAGGCTAGGGAAGTAAATAAAAACACTACATTTTCTCCTTTTACCCCAGAAACTATGGGATAAATGGAAACACCACATTATCCCCAATTAGGGTTCGCGTAGGTAGATAATCGCGATATACATAATCAGTGTAGAATCTCAGGAAGCTCTACACCTACAATACACAATCTGTGCAACTCGCTGAATCCTCTAACTGTACCCTGAAATGATTTGAAAAGAAAAATCACACGAAAAATTAAATTATGAGATGAATTAATGTAAAATATGTACAAAGGTGTAATTTACATCAATATTGAAAAGGTGTGTACGCATTTCAGTTGAAGAAAAATGATCATTTCACATCAGAAGGGGGGCGGGGGGGACCTGGATTTTTTTTTTTTTTTTGTTCAACGGACATCCTATAACTTCTTAGCACGGGCATTGCCGTGCGGGTACTGCCAGTCTAATATAGCTGGGAAGTTGAAATAACAAAAATGTTTTTAGTAACGTTCCACATAAGTAAAATTAATGGAAACCAGTTAATTCGCACTTGTAGATCCGCCGGATAGGAAAATGTTCGATCACTAAACCTTAAAAAAAAACTTTTTTTAGAGTAATCTTCAAACGGTGATTACGTCTACACGTGTGCTTGGAAACGTGCGGAACTCTCAGAATTTCTTATGTATGTGATCTAGTCCACACTCACCAGCAGTTTAGCTTCAAAACTTACCACAAGTTGTAGCAATAATGTTTGTTTCTATTTACCCCATGTTTCCGCTTACCGCCACTGACCCTAAGTGTTTTGGGTTAAAGTGAGCTTTTGCTTTTTTTTTTTTAACCGACTTCAAAAAGGAGGCGGTTATCAGCTCATACCGTATGTATGTTTTTTTTTTTTTTTTTTTTTGTCTGTTTGCTTATTTGTTTGTCCACTCACAGCGTCTCACCTAGTGACTCGATGTTGACGATTCTTTTTTAGTGGATAGGGGGATGGTTCAACTTAGGTCCCATAACCTTGATGATATTTGCTCATTGGAAAAGAAGTTATGGGTAATAAGAGTCAATTTCATGCAATTTCCCTGTTAAAAAATGATTAAATATAAACAGTGGCGAATTTGGATTATGGATTTGGGAGGGGAACTTTTTTAGAAATTATGTTCATCGAGGGTATATGAAATGTATTATGTTTTTGAAATTACATTAGAATCTCATTTATCCGGCCCTCGTTCGTCCGGATCAAATTGTCTGAAAAAAACATTTTTATCGTTACATAAATAACAATTTTAAATTACACTAGCAATAACATCGCTATAATACGCTAAACATTCGCTTTTTCCTTCGTTAAATTAAAAGCTCCTGTACAGCGTTTTCAATAAATTACGGTGGTCTAAAAAAGAGACGGCTCTTGAGAAAGCTACAAAACTACCTTCAAAAATCGCATCTTAGGCTTTTTTTGAGAAATCACGACTGCTAATCGCTTTCACTTGACCGTCCTTGATGTCTGGATCCTTTTTCAACCCTCTGCAGCCGCGACTCCTTCCGGTAGCCGCTGCTCTTGGTCCTACACACACGCACGCCCATACACACTCACACACATCCACACACTCGCCTTTACGCACATACACACAAGCCAATGTGCATACACACAGGTCTACGCACACACACAAGCCTACATACACAACTCTGCACACGTAACCGCCCAAAAGGAGGGACAGGAACTGTTTTTAAAAACAAGCAAGTGGGGAAGTAACCAATGAGTAGGGTCCTGTCGCAACTTGTGATTGCGAAAAACATAATTTGAATTCAAAATTTCAGAATTCAAATTAATTTTGAAAATTCGAAATTTTTTTTGTTTTTGGTAACGTAAGTGGAAGACAGGGAGCAGTGGTTCTCTCTCGAATTTTTTTTGAAAATTGAAGTCACTGGCGACGTTATGGGGTCTGGGGCCAAGTTGGGAGAAGGAGCTCAGAAAAGTGACTCTTTTCAGGAAATATTTTAGAAATATATTCCCTATAAAAATGTTTTAAGTTATATTTAAAGTTATTCGGGGCTATATAAGGAAAGGGTGTGTGGGAATAGGGTTTTTCTAACAGAAATTTTGCAAAGGAAAAGAACGAGAAGTGAAGTTTTTTGCTTTCTTTGGTCTCTTAAGGAGGTCATGACATTCTTTTGGCACCACGCTTGGGCTCTTATCGATGCATTTGAATTTGCCACCCGAAGCAAGGGTCCTGACTGGCTTACCCCATATCCGTCAGTGGCTCAGACTCAAGGTATTTTGGAATATTTTTGTGTAAAGATTTCCCTGGCAGTGATAATTAACATTTTTGGTCATTAATTGAACCGTCTTTGATTGGGTGGTTTAGTTGAGACATCAATTACACAGTCATTTGAAATAAAACTCTCAGAATCATTTCCGCTTCGTGGATCCCCCCCCCATAATAAAAACACATTGTTGCAAAAGTTTGTGACCATATAACAGTAACATTAATAGTGATTGTTATGAAAATGCTGAATAAAGGCTTCTTTGAAGCATGCATAAAGTTTATTCCCCGTCAATTGCTCTATAGTGGGGCAAACTTAATCTAGAAGCGAGGAGAATCATCTATGCCAATAATGGATATTGCGGCTAAGTAAGGAGATATGAGATTGCGTCACAAGCAACTAGTATGTTGTGAAATATAAATTAGTTTGGGGAAACCGTTTATATTTAAATGGTTATAATTAAATAAGCGTACGAATGAACCCCAGAGAGGAACAAGAACAATTTTTTAGTGCCAATCGCTTAAAGTTTAAGGCGTGTTTATAGTTTTTTTTAGTATGGGAGTATTTTTATGAAAAAATAAGGTGAAGTTTAGTGATAATAACTTCGTACTATTTCTGAAATACATTTACACTAAAAAGAATGAAATAAAATAATTTTGAAAAAAAAATAGAACCAACTTCAAAATTTCTCTAAAAAGTGAAAAATATTTTTTTTTCTTTGAACAACATCGATAATATTTTTAAACGTAATTTTTGAAGTTGGCGCAAAAACTATAGATAAAATCATTAGTAGCCAAAATTCAACTAGTACAGCTCTTAATTTAACCGGGCCCAGCTTCTGCAATACCACTCGCATACATTATGCATTCATTAGCAGCATATTTGAGTAACGGTATAAATGTTTCGTTCCTAACTTAGGATGAATTTCTTAAAAACCATGAACGAAGTATGGTTACACATGATTTTACTTTTTGTTTTATCGCCAACTTCAAAAATTACGTTTTAAAATATTATCGACGGTGTTCCAAGAATAAAATTATTTTTCCCTTTTTAGAGTAATTTTGAAGTAAGTTCTATTTTTTTTTCTTTTTTTTTCAAAAAAAAATTTTTTTTTTTAGTTCATTAAGATTTGAACTTCTGGATATGACATAGGAAACAATCGAGTGCATTTCCCCCTTTTACACACATCTGTTGCATTGAAACCTTGTAACTCCAAAACAATTATCTGCAGTTTATTTCACATAATTTCGAGTTGCAACATTATTAAAGTCAGTCAAGGTAGCTTTGATCCAGAAATTCTCCATGTAAGAATGAAATTCTCCTTCCCCATTTTTCAGTAGTGTCATCGTATTTGTTGACATAAAACAGAAAGAAAAAATCCTCAAGTAGTGCTTGCTTATTCGCCCCTTTAAAAATTAAACATTAACCTCACATAGAAGAATCAGAAATATAATTTCTTAATGTTTTAAAACTCTTAATTTTTATTTCATAGCATCTATAATTTCTAAGATATGTATGATTTGAATTTCTGCTTTGTACTAATAAGCCACGTTGCAACACCTGATGCTCTCTATGCAGGTCCTAACTCATTAAATTCATGATTGACAAAGTAAATTGAACATTACTTACTAAAATAATACAACAGGCTGGTCCGACAAAACTCCAGATAAGCCCGTTTTTTGAAGATAGCCAACAGCTACAAAAATATAAAAAATACATCTTTATTATTTCTTTCTACTAAATTATGCAATGCATGGTTAAGGCCGGTCAGGCTCCAAGGGTAAAAAAGCAATATCAGAAAAATATAACTAAGATTTTGTTTTTATTAAAGTAAATATTTTAAAGGAAATGTAAACTACTTTTTACCGTAGTTAATTATTAGTTTTGGCATAATAAAAAAAGCTTTCACTCGAGAATCACTGTTCTTAGAACCATTTCCCTCAAACTTGATTTGACTAAGCGGTTTAGTTTGCCGAAGTGGCCTGTATGATTTACTTAAAAAAAACAAGTTACTGTGGTAAAATTTAAATGCTCAAATTTGTTTCGAAGAAACCTTCAGAACTTATTCCTTCATGCCATCGTAACTGTCTTTTGAATTTGATGACTATCGCATTTAGTGATTACAATACCGGTATACCGAATACCGGTATTTCAAGAAATTTTGCAATTTCGTAATACCAATATTTGCTGAGGTAAAATACCGGTATTTCCGGTATAAATTGAAAATAATAGTTTCAATTAAAGAATTTTCTCTCTCAATTTAGCTTATGAAATATCTACTTACATTTGAAATGGAAATTTCTTTTTCCATGATGCAGAACCCAAACTATTCTATCAATGTAAAAACATGACTTTTAAAGCACGAACTAATAAAATATCATTAAACTAAAGTAGCGGAAAGACTGCAAAATGATGCTGTCATTGGGCAATGCTAGAAAAAATGTCCCGTGCGTAACGCTAAGTTTTTTATTTTATTCAAGTAACTATTAATTAAATATGGGATTAACGGTTACGCTTTGATAGTATATTAAAGCATGTATTATTCCCCAGCAGCATTATTTTTTTTAAAGCTTTTGATGGGCTGGAAAAAATAAAAAACTTATCGTTACGCACGGGACATTTTTTCGAGAATCGCTTCGTTAAAGATGGTGAGATGAATCGCATTTTCGTGCGCTTTTGCGCACCAGGTTTTTATTTTTTCCATTTCCCTGATCACTCACTTTCCCTTTTGTAAAAGTTAATTTAGAATAATTTTGAATGCATTTGCAATATGAACAACTTATTCCAAACATCATTTGCAGTAATACTTTGTAATTTTTTAAAAAAATATTTGTTTCAACTGTTTTAAATTTTGACCAAATTTTTTTCTTGTAAGCATAACAAATGATAATTTGTTGTCCTTATTGTTGGTTTGTTGTCCTGTCTCGCTATTAGTCTTAATACTTGGCAAGATAGCATTGACAAACTATATAGTGCCTTGAAATTTTGCGTCGAGGTAAAGCAAAATCAATTGAAACATATTTTAAGATATTTACATAATTATAATTGAAAAGAATATAGAAAAGAAATCGAAAACGAATAAGAGAAACTAACAAGATCAAATTTAGTCAAGCTTATCGTAAATTTTCAACCAAAGGGCAAAAAGCAAACACAAACCTCTCCTGCTCGAGAGAAAATGATGTAAATATATAAAAAGTATCGTCTCTCGAAAAGAAACAACAACTAGCTATAAATTAAAACAATAATAATAATATTACACGGCATTCAAAAGAAACATACGCACACAAAAGAATTTATTAATATATATATATATATATATATATATATATATATATATATATATATATATATATATATATATATATATATATATATATATATATATATATATTTGAAGATGAAGGACTTTTAGACAGTTAGAGGAGGTGAATTGCGCATTGTTAACAGTACCACCAACCTGCGTGGATTTAGAAAGTACTTTCAACTGTAGGAAAGCTGAGCACTAAAATGAGTTCCAGGCTTAGAGACAATTCAATAAACGAATTATGTTTTTTACTATTATTGAGTTTTTGTTATGACATTTCTTTCTTCGTTTTATATTTGTTCACATTATGTTTTCATAAATAATACGATTTTTGAACAAAATTACGAAATGTGACAGCGAAACAATATGTTTTCACGCCTTTTTTGAGAAATTTCAAATACCGGTATCACGTTTCAAAAATACCGAATACCGGTATTGGGTTTTTGGTCCAGTATTGCAATCCCTAATCACATTGCTTTAATTTAAACGTATCTGGTACTGCATTTTTCACGCAACTTTTAAGTCTAGAACTCAGTGACAAATTGCCAAAAAGTAACCAAACATATTAAGCAATAGTTAATCTCACTCAATCGATTGAAAGAGACTAGACGAAGCTTGATAGTTCAGTTTTTATGGTGTACCCCGATTTCACTCCTTAAAAATATTTTTACCATGTCAAATTTAAGGGATGTATTTTTTCTTCTCTTATTTATGCTCTACCCCTTCCCTCAGAAATAAACGTCTTGTGCGATGTGAGGTCATGTTTTATCATTAACATTGCTCCTCCCATTGCATGTTCAGAGATTAATATGGTGTTGATCTCGCTAAAATTATAAAAATGAGTTTATACGACCAAGCATTTTAAAACAATCCACATTATTTATCGAATTAAAAAGTGGCCTTTTTAAGAGCATGTAGCATCATTTCTGGTAAGTACTATACGTACTATTTGTCTCCAACATAGTCGTCGTAACGAAGACCAGCTGAAATGCCAACCACCAGAAGAGAGACACCTATGAGACAAATACTAAGGTCAACTTTTTTAAAGAAAATTCGAAAATCTAAGAAAAGTGTTTTAAAGTAAAGTTTTTTTTTGTTTTGTTATGTGCATAGAATGAATGGGGAAAATTAATGTTACAAGTAGATTTTTCACACGCGCCGGGTACTATTTTATGCCGTTTTTGCTAATTTTTAACATTTAAACATGCTGTTATGCGTATATCACCAGTGATAACATGCTTTGTGTTGTTGAAATGAAACTCTTTTACTGCTTTCGTCCTGACCTTGGGTCGGGAAACTAAGAGAAGGAAATATTAGCGCGGAGTTGAGTTTATGTAGTATAGTTTGCTCTCTGTTTAATTTGCTCTCTGTTTAACGACTTTCAAGGAACCACAAAAAATTGTCCTTAAGTAGAAAGCGTCCTTAAATAGAATGCTTTTAACACTATAGTGGACCATCTTGGACCGTGAAAAGCCGTCGTTAAAAGAGAAAGTCGTTAAATAGAGCGTCGTTAAACAGCGAGCCAACTGTATGTACAATGTTGAAAATAAAATTAAATGTTTCGCCAAGAAGTTGACTTAATTTAGCAACATTTAGCTGCAAACCCTTATTGCTTTTACAAACTGGTGACCACAAAAAAAAAATATTTCATTGGTGAACATATTACTAACAAAATGTTTACAGCTAAGTTTTGCTAGATTTAACTTATTTCTTGGTATACTACACATTGGCAGTAACTATACAGTGAACTTGAATTTTAGGAGTTTTAGTATTGCGAAGGTAATTGAACTGAACTCCACTCCCTGACAAGATATAACTTTTCAAGATAAATGACCAAGAGAATGGCTCTAAAGATTTTCAAAATTTAAAGAAAATATCTTTAATTTTAGTCCATGTTTTTATTGAGAAAATGCTCAAAACCATTCTGTGATGTTGATTTTCGTAAGTTCGAGATTGCATTTAGCGCCTTATTTCAAGAATTTTATAATGGAAATGGTTTTCTTACCATATGCAAAGAAGTAATAGACTTTAACTGAGAAATCTGCACTTCGCTGAAAGACTAAGATGATCATTCGGTAAAGATGATAACCTTCCAAAAGCATCCAACAAAAAGCAGACAGAAGCCAAAACTGAAGCAACCCGGCGATACACGCACACACAATCTGATTGAAAGAAATCAGTTAATGAATTTTCAATAATACAGTTTACTATGTCTGTCTAGTAAATGAACACTAAAGTACAATTTCATTTTCAGAGATTTATACATAATATTAAAAACTGTAAGTGTTAAAAATTAAAAGTTCAGCACTTCATGAAGAAAGTGGTTAAATTTTATCCAAATTTAGCTACAACCATCTGATTAGTGATATGTTTCACCAATGTAATGGCGCTTTTAAAAACAACCAGATCTTCGTAAAAGCATCATTATATTGGGAAAATATGGCTGTTGCTAAATTTTGCGAATTTCTTGGAGTATTTCTTTAACGTATTTCTTGGAGAAACACTGAACTTAAATTCTTGCGTATCATTATGTAAAATACAGGAAAAAACACTTTATATATAAAGAAATATCATGTAAAGCAAACAGCAATTTATTGTGAAAAATCTGTCCAAGACATAGTCTATGCCAGTTCAGGGAAAAAGAAAAAAATCTTACTTTCATAATCTCGGAAGTTTTTGAATTTAACGTGTTTTAAAATGAGTTAAAAAAATTTAAGCCACATGCAATTTTTGTCCCCCCCCCCCCTGCAAAAAAAAAACCCTGGCCCGAGATAGAACTTACAAAAGATAGCAAACCTGGGTGCTTTTTTTTTTTTTTTTTTAATTGCGATTTTCGACAAAATTGCTTTATCTCCGGAACAGTGCTGATATTTTATTGCAAATTTTTGTAATAGAAAGATAATCATTTTTTCTCCAACACGATATGCACTACTTAGTTATATGGGTATTTTTCTTACTACAGCGCTTTAAAAAAATTATTTTTAATCAATTATTTATTTATTTTTTTAAATGGAAATTTCAAATTTTTTTTATTTATTTCACTATTGATCAGTTTCACTGAAATCTATTTCTCAAAACCTATTATTTTCTCAAAAGTGTTTTCTTATGACAACGCTATAACTCTCACAATACTTGATCAAACTTCATAAGTAAGGCATCGTTTTAAAGATTTTTTTCACTGCTTTCGGCAAAAAATAAATAGAAAGTTCACATTTTGGTTGTTTTGTTAAAAAAAAAAAAAAAAAAAAAAAAAGACTTTTTTGGTTTTTTATTACACATTGCTTCGATGCATCGAATTTCAAAACGAAGAAACAATGGCTCGATCAGTTAGAGCGTCTTGCTATTAATGCGAAGGTTGTGAGTTCGAATAAGGCCAGGAAAATTCTTTTAAATAATGACTTCTTTTCTTCTGAAGTATTCTGATCCAAATAAGCTCAAAAGTGTAAGCTTTCCTTTTCAATCAACGCAATATTCAACGGTACTGATCAACAGTAAAAAATCAATTTTTGAAATTGTGGTTTTTGAAAAAAAAAAACAAATTTATTCAAAAATATCTTTTTTAAAACGCTGTAGCATGAAAAATTACATATATTTCCGAATGGTGCAAATGGTGTTGTAGAAAAAAATGATAATCTTTCAAATACAAAAATTTCAAGAAAAATACCGTGCACAGCTCGTAGATAAAGTAGCTTGAAAAGTTTGTAGGCGATTTCAAGAGAGAAATGACACCACCTCATCTTTGGCGGACTATATCTCAGGCCAGTTTTTTTTTTTTTTAAATTTTTTTTTAAATTTTTTTTTTAAGGAAGAACAAAAATGTTCCTGTAACTTACTTCTCTACTGATTTTTATATGCGTTAAATTCAAAACCTTCCGAGAATATGAAGGTACCCCTCCCCCCTCCTGCCTGGAATACATGGATCGTATTTTCCCTGATAGATCGTATTTTTGTCTGCTATAACGAAGTTCTGAGTAAAATGCAACCTTACTTTATTTTTCGTCTGATCCAATCCAAAAAGAATAAGTAAATTAGTGTTTAGAAGTGAGAAGCACAGATTGCCCGTGATGATGCCTCTTCGGTCTCTCAGGGGCCTGGAAACAAATAAAAAAAGAATCAGTTTGCTTTCAACTGTCGTATAGGGTGTTAAGGAGGTATGATTTTACTTGTTGTTTAATATTCACAGCTGTTTTTTCACCGCTTTTGAGTAAACTTAATGGCATTGTTTAGGTCAAGTTGATACATGGAATATTTTAACTCCCAAATTTGTAAATGTTTTTTTTTCTTTTTTCTTTTCCCAGAAATGATTAAAAATGACTTAAGAACTCAGAAGAAGGTAATTTCTCTTGAAATAATGGAAAGAGCGTATTTCGGTGAAGATATTCATACTTATGCTTTTATTAGCTGTAAATCAGATTTACATTTATCATTTAACACAGTTCGATACTTTAAACATTTATGAGACTGTTCTTTAAAAATTAACTTTTCATTTTGTCGCTTATTACGTCAGCATAACAGTTTATTCATTAGAGTATCAACTTGAGCCACGTTATGTTGACTTGATACATTTCGAAAAAAAAAAATCAACATTTTGTTTATGTGAAAAAAATTATGTCAACAAAGGTTTCGAAATCAAGCAAAAATTATAAAAATTCAATATGTAAAAAGTTTATCAACAAAACCCGAACTCCCCTGTTCCCTACTATTTAGCATCAGTTTATCAATGTACTTATTGAGTGATAATACCTTATTGCTATGAAGCAGACTAACGTCAGAAACAGTGCTAATGATGAAACGCCGCAGCAGATGTACGTCATTAAAGAAAGCACTGTGTCGTCTTTCACCTACATAAAAAGCATAAGTTCTTCAGCTACCAGAAATAATGATAACTGTTAATAAGCACAAAAGTTTAAGTTTTATAAAAATATAAACGTTGGCCACAACCAACGAGAAGATGGTGATACAATGAATATCACACGAGATCAAAAACAATCAAAAGTAGTATATATCAAACAATTATATGCAAAACGTATCGAAACTTAACTTACATTATCATTGACATCCATTAAAACTGCAAAGTTTGTCAAGTGATTGCATTTGCAAACAGTGTGACTTGCATTCCAGTTCACAACGAAGCATCCGTTCGAGTCCCATTGTCCGTATGGTTCCCTATGAAATAGAGCAATGTTATAGTATTCAGTAAGTTACACCCTATAGCCAGGGCTAAGGCAGAAATACATGAAATACACCGCCAGCTCAGTCAGTTCCAGCCGAGGACTGCAGTTTCGTGCTTATCAGCCCGGCATAGGAGTGACTGAGCTGGAGGTGGAAAACCTCTTAAAGAAGCCTAGAGTGCCAAACAAACTGGTAGCTGGAGCTGGCGGTGTATTTCATGTATTCCTGCCTTAGCCCTGGCTATAGGGTGTAACTTACTGAATATACCTGCCCTGCCTTCAATATTCGAGTTGAACCGAACCATTGTTTCGGTCACTCGTCTGGTCAGTGCTAATTCTATATTAGCTACCAGTTTGTTTGGCACTCTAGGCTTCTTTAAGAGGTTTTCCACCTCCAGCTCAGTCACTCCTATGCCGGACTGATGACTGCACGAAACTGCAGTCCTCGGCTGGAACTGACTGAGCTGGCGGTGTATTTCATGTAATGTTATAGTAGAAGAGCCCGTGATGCTAACTGGGGATTTACTCGAGCGTCGTGGGGACCATGTGCAATACCACCAGAAAATCAAGAAAAAAAAAATCCACATATGGCGGTATTGTACATAAATGTAGTATAACTATATGCACAACTCCGTAGAAGCAGCCACTGGTCGGACACCATTGAACGCGCGAATCTAAAACTCAACGGGCAAAGCGTAGCCTACCCTGGATGTAATTGCAACCACTGATCTCCAGTGATTGCAGAACTAATTTCACCATCGGCAAACGTTGTTGCCCGTGGAAACCGGTTTCTCGTTGTTAATCTAATTAATACTACATCTATGATATTTAACTGGATGTACGATATGATAACCAGTGGCTATGATTACTTGGAGAAGTTCCAGAAAACGCATCTCGGCGTCAGCGACAGCAGAGCGTCTCCTTGAAGAACGTGTTCCAGGGTAAATGAAACGTACTGATTGCTTGGCAAAGGTACTGAATCAGTATCGTTGCTCACAGAGAAACTGATGACTCGGCTGGCGATCTGACTCCAGGAATTACGCTCGGATCTGAAACGGAAAAACAAACTTTACAGTTTCACAGAGAGGATGATTATGTTAAGCCCAGTTGAGTGTAAAAAAGAAAGAATGAAAGCTGAAAATTTCATCTGCATTTTTCTCTAAAAAAGATTTTTAATATGATTCTCTTAATTTAGCTGATTTGGAACATACGATTTCTCGATAAAAAATTAATTAAAAATAGTAAATAAATCAGAAATGAAGGTCAAAAGTGATTTCAAGCCAGACTTTTTTAGTATTAAAACGAGCTCAATCATGATTTTTCAAATGCATTTTCATTTCATAGCTAGCTGCGGCATTGTACTGTCTATGTCGGAAAAAAAAAGGTTCCAGTCTATGTTCAACAATCAAGTTTAAACAAAGGAAAAAAATAGTGTAATATTTCCTGTCAACATGTAGTAAAGAGTCATTGTTATAATTAGGCGCCAGCATTCCGTTTCACGGATTTTCTGAAGAAAACCCAGCTAGGGTAACACCCCCCAGTAATTGGCACGGCACCAGTGATTGGCACTTCCAACAAAAATGTCCTAAAAAAAGACTTGTATCCAATTTTTTTTTAAATAGAAGGCTATATATCAACTGAATGTACACTAATTTTAAAGATTATAACTTCAATTAATGTTACTAAATGGCAGCAGTACGTAGGAAAGAGAAATAATTGTGGCTTGTGTCAAATCAGCCATTTTTGTTGCAAAAGCTTCTTCTCTGGCTTACGGGAAGCATGCACATAAATCCATTAAAATCTGACTTAAAATATATTTAAAATTTTCGTTGTCGAAAGTTTTGTTTAGTTGAAAGGTGTTACTTTAATTGTGTAGAAGTATATTTTCCTCCCTATTTGGAATTTTAAAATAATGATGGGTGCCATTTACTGGTGCTTCAATTTTGCTAGTCCCCAGTAATTGTCATGTGTGCCAAGTACTGGGGAAATAGCGTCATTTCCGCGATAAATCTGAGTGAGGTGTCATCATCTTCAGTGTTTTGCGTAGATTACGAATATGATAAAGCAGAAATCGAAATCGGTAGCTTTTGTACAGTAATTGTCAAAAAAAGCATCAAAATCATCAATTTTTGAAGTTGCGGCTTCTTTTCAATTGGAGTGACTTTCACCAGAAAAAAAAAAATCCAAATGAAAGTTAGTCAGTAATTAATTTTATACTGGGAGCTCCGTCCTCTGTTCGATTCGCTCGCTAACTCCCGTTCGCCACCTAAGGTATCTCAATGCCACCTGCAGCGGGTGGTTTTTCAAGAGAAAAAAACCCGACTTGTTGCATTTGATAAATAAAAAAGAGGAAAACTTATGCAAAAAAGTATGCTATATGAGTTTTTAACTATACTTGGGGCAAACCTAACTTGGTAGCATTCGTAAAATCAAATCTATAAACCGAAGGATGAAACATCAATAATTTCAATATCTTTTCCATGGAACATTCCAAATTTATGTTTTTATTTCTGTAAAATACTTTTCCAACATGAAGAAGAGTGATTTAGCATTAATTTATATAAAACTAGTGGTACCCGCACGGCTTTGCCCGTAATAGAAAAATTAAAAGGTCTTTTGGTTCGCCTGTGTGGCAAATTTTCTCTACAATTGGCTTGTACCCATGTTACGGTTCCACGTTATGATAATTTCGTAATTTACTCGTCCATCTTATGATAATTTTGTTCTTAAAATTGGAATAGAAAAAGAACTACATCGAATTTTCGAAAAATCGCTTCGAGGTGCACACCCCCATGCTACAAACTAATTTTGTGCCAAATTTCATGAAAATCGGAGGAGCGGTCTAGGCGCTATGCGCGTCGCAGAGATCCAGACAGAGAGACTTTCAGCTTTATTATTAGTAAAGATAAAGATAAAGAAAACAAATTCTTCCTCATATTATCAAATTTATATGAAAAATGGGTTTAAAATTGAATAGAAAAAGAACAAAATCGAATTTTCGAAAAATCGCTTCGAGGTGCACACCCCCATGCTATAAACAAATTCTGTGCCAAATTTCATGAAAATCGGCCGAACGGTCTAGGCGCTATGCGTGTCACAGAGATACTGACAGACAGACAGAAATCCGGACAGAGAGAGATCCAGACAGAGAAACTTCCAGGTTTATTATTAGTAAAGATAAAGAAGAAAGATAAACACATTCTTCCCCATATTATCAAATTTATATGAAAAATGGGCTTAAAAACTGGAATAGAAAAATAACCTCATCGAATTTTTGAAAAATCGCTTCGAGGTGCACACCCCCATGCTACAAACTAACTTTGTGCCAAATGTCATGAAAATCGGCCGAACAGTCTAGACGCTATGCGCGTCACAGAGATCCTGACAGACAGAGGGACTTTCAGCTTTATTATTAGTAAAGATTACCTACTTTACATTAACATTACTCATGTTTCTTATGATGATAAAATTTGTATGTAATTTAAAAGTAAAAAATAAAGTGATTTTCCAGTTCTATTAACATGTGCCAATTACTGGATCACAAGGTGTCATACACTGGGGTATCATGGTGCCAATTACTGGTGATTTTGGTAACTTTTTATATGCATATTTTTATAAAAGTATCGATTCAAATATTTTTGATTTTAGTGAACCAAATAGATGCACAGATGTGCACTCTTTGATACAAAAATATTTGCAAGACAGTATTTTTTTTTCTAAGTACTGAAGACCCCCCCCCCCCCAGAGGTAAGTTTAAGGACAAACTCTTTAAGTGCCAATTACTGGGGTCTTTACCCTATGTGATTTCCTGATCATCAAAGGAACTCAGTGTTAAATTTGGGAGAGATCCGAAGTAAACTGAAGATTTATATTAGAAACCTACACACAAACGCACACACAGTCATTTATATATAGATATATAAATATAGGTTTGATACTTCCTAGTGGATGATATCACGCTGTAAAGCGATTTGGATCCCATCAAGTTGAAAACCGCTGCCAAAACATTCGGTTTACTTTGAAAAAGGACTCAATCTTGGAATGTTTTTGTCTTTCTAGCAAACTTTCAGAAGTGGAATGAACTAGTTCGGATACTAAATGCCTCAATGCTAGCTCGATTTTAATTGCATAAATTAACATTACGCATTAATGGAGACCTGAAACTAAATTAGATTATTTTAAGGAAGTATCTTCTTACGTGAATTAACCGCGTCTTCTCATTGTAAATCTATAGTGCAATTGGTTTCCATTTCAATACAATTCCTAACACTATGATAAGATAATTACATGCAAAAACTAGAACATAGCCAGCCAAAAAGGCCTTTTCCCTGTCTTTTGTGATTAGATCAAAAGAAACAAGTTAATAATTTCAACTCTTAAAAACTTTGAAAATTGAAGTTTCAATTTTGAAATAACTATTTAACCCCATTAATACTAGTTAAGATTACTCATCTTCAATTAAAATAAATAATTTCATTTTAATATAATATAGTGCTTACAAGCAAAGCATTGGATATATGGTCAGGGTAAGTAGATTTCTGAGGATAAGGGATAAAGGGCATTGAAATGTAGTGTTACTGCATTTATAGTAAGATATCCTATTGTTGCTCTGAGGTGAAGATATGATAAGCAGCGAGTAAGACCATTCGTGTAGTACATGTTTAAAAAAATATTTAACGTTATTACCGATAGTATCTCACATAGTTGAAACGCATTACAACACAAAGCTAATCAATGGCATGTAAGGGGATTCTTGCAGTTCGGCGTTCAAGAAATCTCTTACGTAGTTATAGAGAACACAGTATGCTCAGTTGTGTCATCAGATGAGAAATTGGCTCCTCTTGGCCTGATCCGTTATTTGGTTTAGTGCATTGAGTATACACTACGGTGGTCGAAAAACACTTTTTTTCTTATCAATTTCTAACAGTGCGGAAAGCTTACGCATTAGAATCCTAATGACGGGAAAAATAATTAAAAATTTTTAAAATCACTTTTAAAATCGTGCAAGAACCCTCATGTTGAGAAAAAAGAGAAAAAATCGGCAATTTTTAAAGACGTATTTATATTTTTTAAATAATTTACTTCATTTCTAATAGGATAAAAAATATACTTTATAGTTATTAAAAAGAATAGAAAAAACTTGCGGGCATATTTTCGATCATTTGAATTTGCGCAAAAAGCCTTAAAATACCATTTTTAAAGCAAAATTCATATTATTTCAGATATTCTTAGGCTGGCATAAAGCAATAAAATTATGCTATTAAATATCCGTTTTAATGTTTTACATACATTTCTCTTAAGCTGAAATTACTCAGGACTCACCACGTGCAAGCCTGTCATTTCAAATTTTTCCGTTGGGGGGGAGGGGTCAAAGGGTGCAAATTCAATGAAAGTTTTTACGGAAAAAAGTAAAAATCATGCCCACCCAAATGCCAAACGTAAATACATTTATCTCTCAAAGCCGTGGAGGGAGGCAATAAACCACCCCCTGACTCCTAAATGACGGGCCTGATCAGGTAGCGGTGTCAGCAAAACGAGTCCAGCTCATCCATCTTACCCATTAAACCAACCAATTTGGGTGTGATTCATTTTGCTGAAGTTCTTTAAATTCTGACTTCGTATCAAATGTTGATTGTTGTTTCTGATGCCCCTTGGAGCACCCAAGGTGATGAATAACAAAGGCGTTATACGGTTTTTTTTTCTTTCTTTCTTTTTTTTTTTTTTTGAGGCTAATATATGCGGTTTTGTTTGACTGAGCCCCACTTAGGTGGACGTCCGACTTTTACTCAGACACATAAGACACATAGCACAATTCCGATTTTATTACAATACAAGGAAATAAGAACACCCAGGACAATAGGCGGGAATCAAACCCACGCCTCTCTGCTTTCAAGCAGTTGCTGAACGATACTGCTCGGCCACCGAGGCCCCACAAATGTGTATGATTTGATTATTATTTACTATGAAAATCTTCTGGGTTTTCATACCTGCAATTGTTGTTTCTTACAGCCTCTGTCACAAGTTTTGCACAATTCTCACCGAATGAGTGTGGTATCAAATATTCAAGCTATGGGCAGGGCTTAACTTTCAAAGAAGTTCTAAGACTCCTGTTGCCATATTTGACAACAATGGTAGTGGTATCATCTTGCACTAGAGCCGATCAATAAGTTCAGGATAATCTACGGCTTAAAAATTAATGAAAGCTTGAAGAATCCTGGTGGCTCATTTCAGACTTTCAGTATTCTCCTGTAGCCTAATTCTCGAACGTGCTGTGTGTAGTATAATATTATCGCCATATAATATTCTCTGGATAAAAAAAGAACAATTTTCTATGAATGATGGGATCAAGAATTTCCTTTAATGTTATTCGGCAAATGTCTTTAGGTTTGAATGACCTTTAGTGTATGCTTCGGATCGTCCCAACTAAAAATAATCTTCAGAAAATCTGCAGAAAAGTTTTTTTTTTTTTTTGAAGTATATTTCAAGATTTCTGCAGATTTTTAGAAGACAAGCAAAATCTGCATTTTGTCTTCAAAATAATCTGCAGAAAATCCACACTAAAAGGTTTTCTTTTTAGTTTTCTCTTAATATTCTGCAGATTGTTTGAAGATAAAAAAAAACCTGCAAATTGTCTTCAATTAGATCTACAGAAAATCTACACAAAAAATTCTCTTGCAGTTTTCTCTAAATAGTTCGCACCTTTGTAGATATTTTATGGTCATCAAAAAGAAATCTGCATTTCAATTTAAATTATTTTTCAAAGTTTTATTACAGCATAAAAGTTTTTCACACTTTAAATTTTTTTATATTTTTTTCAGTTTTTCGAAAATTAAACAAATTTCTTTGTTTTTCTAATTAAAATCAGTAATAAATAACTTAAACTTTTCCCCCAAGAACTTAGGTTTATATTTTGATAACTTAAATTGAAATTTAAAAGCATTTCAACACGTCTGAAACATTTACCAAATAAAAAATGTCTGTTTATTGTATTATATAAATAATATGGCATGAAAATCAATTTTAATTATAAGTGCATGATTCAAATCAAATAAAAGTGAAATTACAATACATCATTTTTTTTTTTTTGAAAACAAAACGATATTGAATAACGCAAGTTATTACATGGTTTGAAGGGGCTTTCAAAAATGTCAATTTGAAGAAGGATACGGATTAGAACAGAGTCAAATTTGTCTCACTTGGAGAAAAATCAGGAAATTGAAATTAAATAAGAACAAATATGACTTGAAATAATGTTCTCGAACGGCGGAATGCCGTTCGAAAACATTATTTCAATATCGAGAACATTATTCTCGAACGGCATTCCGCCGTTCGAGTACAAACGCACCCAAAGCCAATCCTCTTAGCGTCCGCGGAGGCTCCGGTCCTATGAGAGTAGATGACCGCTCGGCCAGTTGACGCGCATTGTTTTTGCTCCGTCAAGGAAACAAATAATTAGGGCAATTTCAAGTTTCATCATTGGAAACCCATGAAAAAATATTGGATTCATGCCCCGGTTCACAAAAAGGTAAGACACTTTAAAATTCAACAATTATTATTTGATAAAATTAACTTTTATTTAATAAGTGTATAATAGATTAGGTTTAGTTTGAAATTATTATGCCTAATTGGAGGTTTTTAATTTTTGAAATTTTTACTTTTTCACCGATTGACTTAAAATTTTTAGCGAGCATTTACGTTGTTGATATCTATTAATAAAAAAAAATGTGTTAAGATGTCTCAATAATAACCAGCCTAATTAACTTAATTACTTTCCACCACGTGATCAATTTGGTGCGAAATTTTTATTTCTTACAAATACTTCTATTTATTATTTCGTCTTGAAACTTTACACTAATTTTACAATCATAGCAAAGTATTTTTGTGACAAATTTGGTTTGATTATTTCAATTTGCATAAGCTCCAAATTATTAAAATTTAAATTTTCATTTCGGAGGAGTAGTTCAAGTTTTGATTATATGTTTTGTCAAACGAACATGAAAACCACTCTGTAGTGAATTTACTCATTTTTATTAAAGAAATGTCTAAACTTAAAACTAAAAATGTTTTCGGATTTTTATTGCATTAATTTCATTTGTTATTAGTTGTTATCTACTATTTTTAGTTTGCTGGGTACATTTTTTGCATTTTATCTACAGATTTTCTGCAGAATATTTAAGTATATTTGTAACATGCTTTCTTCACAAAATCTGCAGAAAAAAATCTGCAAAAATTTGAGCATATTTGGAACACGCTTTCTGCAATAAAACTACAGATAAAACTGCAGATCTTCTTGAGAAAGCATGTTCCAAATATGCTTAATTTTTTTATTTTAAGATTTTCTGCAGATTTTTTTTTAGCTGATGTCTTTCACTGTGTACTGCATCTTAATATCAAACCAAACAGGAGTGTAAGTCTTTGCTATAATTTTTCCAGTATCAGTATTACGCTTGTCGGACTAATTTGGGAAACAAAATCCTAACATCCAATTAGCGCAGTTCACCGTTGGGAATAACTGAGGAGCCTGGGATTCTTATTAGCTAATTCTGGATCACTTGCTGAAATTTGTGTGTTCGGGATATGGAATTTTCAACGAAATCGTGAAATTTCCGTGCCGTACTCAGGCAATAGAGAGATGTATAATATTTGTGAGAGACTGGTGGAAAAGTTAGTGGGCATGGAAACCCAGATGGTTGTTTTAGTACACAACATTCAGATGAAGGTCTTTGATGCAAAATTTGATACTAAGTAAGAATTTAAAGAACTTAAAAAGTCACACACAAATTGGTTGGTTGGTTGGGTAGAGTGCTTGTATGTACGGAGTGGGGGGAGGGGGCAGAAAACTCGAATTGCTGCTACCTCTACATGGTGAGTCTTGCGTCATTTTATCAATATGGAAAAATAAGTAAAGCATTAAAACGGATGTTTAACACTCGCTGAAAACCAAAGCTCTGCCATAACTTGAATATTTGATACCACACTTAATCGGTAGAGAGATGAGCAATATTTGTGATAGAGGCTGAAAGAAAATGTAGCGAGAGTAAAAAACCGAGAAGGTTTTCATAGTAAATAACAATCAGATCAAGAACATTTGATACGAATTCAGAATTTAAAGAACTTTAGCATAATGAATCACATCCAAATTATTTGGTTGATTGGGTAGGGTGGTTAGTGAAACTCGACTTGCTGCCACCACCACGTGATTAGGTTCAGGGTCTGTCCACGGTGACTGACGTTACAATTAGACTCGATTTTTAACTTACAAATTCAGCGCTGTCTTAAAATTAAACTTTGTTTCTTCTGAAATTGATCTAAAATATCATGATATGGTACATCACTGCCCCCACACGTGTTTTCAGACTTGAGGAAATTTTTTTGTGTGAAATTGAAGGGAATAAAAAAACGTGACTGATGTTGCGCGGAAGAGACATACAATTGTTAGTGATATTCTTCAAGAACCCGTTCTCCAGTTGCAATCAACAATTTTGGAACATGTTCCGCTGGAAGTGAATCACTCCTTTACTGCAAAAAAAAAAAAAAAAGTGTCGTTGCTAAACACCTAATACAGATTTCGAATTTAAAAAAAAAAGTATCACTCGAATATAACTCTTTATAACATGATTGCAAGTCGGATGGTGATAGCTCTGAAATTTGCATGAAGCTGTGACATTTAGAAATATTTCTGTATCGATGATATAGCACTTTTATTCAAACGTACTGCATGAAGAACTAGGAGTATCTGTTTATCAAATTTCATGCCAGAAAATTTTTTACAGCAGCTGTTTTCTTTTGTGAAGATATAACAAAGAGCGCTTTGAATGACATATTTTACCAAGGTTTCATTATTTTAAAATTGAGGCAATGCAGCTGCTAATTTAAACCTGGGACTTCAATACTTTAAATTTGTTCTATACTTGTTCTATTTCTTCACCTAATTTATCTTTTTAATTTTATTCTAAATCAACTTTGGTAATTATGCTAGATTTTTAAAAATTATTTTATTTATTTTTTATCAACCACTCTTTTCAGTTTCTACTTTGTTTTACTTTTTGTGATTTTCATGTTTTCCTTTATTTCTTAATTTATATCGCCTCTTTTTTTTTTTTTTTTTTTTGCCTTTCTGCAGCAGTCAATGCTATTTGTGCAATTTGTTTGATGTTTATTAACAAAAACAGAAATGTGACTGATGTTACTGTGACTGATGTTACATACTTTAAATAAGTTTTAAATAATTAAATTCAACTATTTCTAAATATTTAAAGGTTTAATACTAAAGATATCATCATAAATGAAGAGAATATGACATTTTATAAACTTGGGTTAGTTTTTGTTTAAGCAATGCAAACTTTTATACAATTTTGTGACTGATGTTACGTTAGAGTATGAGCCCTAGTTTAAAACCATTTGCTACAAGACAATCATAAAAGTTTAAAGTTTCTTTGTTGGTCTAATCTCTTCCTAGATAAACCACATTTCTAGAAAAAATAAGATTGTAGACATAGCAATTAATTTCCTAAGTGAAAAAAAAGAGTAACTTTTAGAATCGTTAATGCAACGACGCATGGGCACTGAGAAGTGCTGTCAAAATTTTGCTTATAAAACTTATAAAAAATGTGCTGATAACTTTTTTCGCATAGTTTTATGAAAATACAGTCTTTTTTACCTCATATGGAAGAAAAAAATTACTGATACAAGGAAGTTTTTTTTTTACTGTGATGTCCCTAGTTTCATGGAATTGCCCTTCATCATTTAGGGGGCAATATCGTTGGTAAGGGGTTGGTTTATTGCCCTCCCCCCTCCACAACGGCTTTGTACCAATGTATTTACATTTGGGTGCACGTGAATTTTGCTGTTTTCCGTTGAAACTTCCATGGAATTTGCACCCTTTACCTCCCCCCCCCCAATGAAAAAAATTTGAAATGACGAGCCTGCACGTGCTCAGTCTTGAGTCATTTCAGCATAAGCGAAATGTATGTTAAACATTAAAACGGATGTTTAATAGTATATTTTTATAGCCTTATGTCAGTTTAAGAATTTTTGAAATAATACGATTTTTACTTAAAAAATGGTATTTTAAGGCTTGCTGCGCGAATTCAAACGACAATGTGCTCCCAAGTTTTTCTATACATTTTGGTAACTACTAAGTGTATTTTTTATACCATTAGAAATGAAACAAAAGAATTTTTTGAAAAAAATATGCGTCTTTAAAAATTGCCCATTTTTTTTCTATTTTTCTCAACTTGAGGACTCTTGCGCGATTTCAAAAATTATTTATAATTCCCGTTATTAGGGTGCCAATGCGCAAGTTTTTTGCGCTATTAGAAATTGATTGAAAAAAAAGTGTTTTTCGACCCACCGTAGTGCACTAAACCAATGCACTAAACCAATACCACACCCACTTATATGTAAATACATTAATTTCTCAAGCCCAGGGAGGTGAATTTCGACCCACCCCTTCCCTTTGACCCCCATGAAAAACATCGAAATGACGGGCCTGCTTATGGTCTTCGCTTTTGGCACGCTGATCAAATTATTCATTGTCATATTATCGATCTGCTGCGAAAAGGTAATCAAGGACACTTCGTTTGCTTTAGATTCACAAGAATTTTACATTTAACTAGTAGGTAGGGTATTTTACACCCAAAAAGAACTGAACTTCTGTTTTCAAATTCGTAATGTTTGCCTACATGGCTTTATATGCCAATGTATCTATCTCACTGACGGTACTGTTCCAGTCGCAATTTCTGCATAAATAATGCGAAAATGACAGGAATTTCTTTCGATATTAATTTGCTAAATTTTGTGGAGCAGAAAATATAGTTTGTCGTGACGTTTCATTCACTCCAGCTCACTACTTACTTCACAAAAAAAAAAAAAATCACTAGTTGACTGTTATAAAAGTCTGCAACGCATAAATACACAATGAACAGAAAAGGATCCTTCTACATTCGTAACTCAAAAAACATTGAACGTTATAATGTACAACATTGTTGCGACGTTTTATTCACGAAGCAAAAGCATTCTTACAATTCGTCTTTCAGGAAATCTCCTACGTGGTTGTAGAGAATACCGTATGCCGAGTTGTAGTTTCTACAGGAGGGAAACCTGCTCCTCATTGTCATATCCTCTGGCACGCTGATCAAATCATTCACTGTCATATTGTTGATCTGTTGTGGAAAGGTAATGAAGGACCCTTCGTTTGCTTCTGATTGGCTCGAATTTAAAATAAAAGTCTGCAAAGCTGCGGGGAAAAAACAATCATTAATATATTACTATCATACAAAATACTTTATATCAACAAACAGACATTTTTCTTAAGGTTTTTTTTTTCGGGTACTCAGTTACCACAAAACAGACGTACTGCTGGCTTCCATTGAGGCATGCCCACACGCGACGTGAACGTCTGAAGAAAAGTGTGCTCAAGCTCAAAATGCCGCAAAGGATTGACCAGAGTTAAGCAATAGCATTTTGTACAGCAATCTGAACAGACAGGTCAACAATTGCGATCAGAAAATCGCACTAATGGGAAGCTTCATCATGACAATGCGCTTTGTCACACTTGCTTCGTTGCTACAGAGTATCTTTCAAAACATGGCGTCACAACAATTCCTGAGCCTCCCTACAGCCCAACGTTGCACTTACTTCCCTTTTTCTCAGAGTAAAGCTGCCGTCAAAGACTTCAACCACGGAGCCCCGGATGCTGTCAAAGTGGCTTGCACGTGTGCTCTGGAGGATGTTTCATTTGCTGACTTTCAGCGAGCGTACAAAGCGTGGAAAGCTCGGCTGCCAAATTCTGTTGATACTCAAGGGACAAACTTTTAAGACTTATACATTTTGTAGCGATATCTGTAACACATTCTAATTTGCAGATTTATTATCATTACTTAAAATAAAAATTCTGTATATACAGAGTGATTCTGAACTAACCGTTCAAAATCTGCTTGTGGGTAAGGCACACAGTAACAAGATGAACTATATAGATGATACTATTATGATCTCAAATATGAAACAAATCCCAATTAAGGGTTTTAAACAATTTTACAGCTTAAATAGAAAGTGTCTGAAACTCAACACCAAATAATTATCCATTATGTAGACAACAGCCGACCGCCATATCTACACCATTACGAAAATTCAAAAGCTTTAGGAATAGTATGTGAATTGGCAGAGGAAACAAAGGTACACCAGAAAAAGCAGTCTACTTTAGTATTTTAGTAACAGTTCAGACAAAAAGCATGTTTTTTGTTAATGGCAGAAACACCACAACTGTTACTTAGACTTTTAAAGCACGTGGGCTTTGTTTGAAGCCACTTTTGTTTACAGCCAACAGACACAGTTACTTCAGCAAGTGGTTGCAAATAAATTTGTAACCTCAAATGAAGCCACCGGATCTCAAAGAGTTAAATCTCTATATTTGATTTAAACTTCTACACTGTAAAAACGATTCAGAAACGTTCCTGGAAAATAATGGGCAGCTAATGTGCCCAATATCTGCCAGAAACATATCTTGCAAATTCCAGGAACTTTTTCCGCTAAAATTCAGTTACATTCCCGATATTATCCTGGAACTTCCTGAAAAATTCAGAAATCTTCCCGTTTAAAACCAGCCGTGTCTGTGGAAGTAATATCTTGGCATCATTCTGATTTTTCAAGCAAGTTAAAAGAGCATTATTGCACACATGGCCAAAGCTATGCCAGAATTGTAAGTAAGTAACGAAAATTTTACTTGCCTGCAAATCTCGCAAAGCAATGCAGGCCACACTTTTTCGCTCCCTTTGGGAGCTTAATTAGCATGGACGGGCAGTACCTGAAGTAAAGCCGATACACTTTATATATACGCTCCGTTAATCTTTAAACTGAGAGATAAAAATATTTTTCACAACAGTGAAAAGTCTGTATTCTTGCGACTTGTAGCAATTTAGGAAACTTTTTGTCAAGAATACTTAATTTTCCCAGGAAGTGGATAAAAACCATTAAAATCCCGAAACGTGACACGGAAATACCCAGTAACGTTTCGGATTTTTTTTACAGTGTACTGAGATGCGCCCCAACCGTATTATAATGATTTTTTGGGTAACGCGGAGGTGACCTGCATTGTAGTGAAAAAATTAAAAAAATTGACAGCTATAATTAATGATTGCCTTACCAATATTTTCACTGGCTACTGTGAATTGCAATTTATCAGAGGATTTCTTTACACAACTTAAGCGATTTCCAATCCTTGATACAACGTTCAAGATCTTTGCTGCAACTTCAGTTTGATGACTCTATAAAACAAAGAAACCAATGCATCACCTTAGTTAATTGAGAGTTATTATTCAGAACTCTGTCAACTAGCTGGCAATATTTATCTCACTTATTTTTGCATTTAAACTTCTCATGTGTAATCACCAGAACGTGTTCACGGGTTTAAGGAAATACCTGAAGTTAATGTAAATAACATTGCAGAGAGAGAGAGAGAGTATTTTCTCGCTTATCCAAGCGACATAACATAGTGCAATGCTTTTATTACTAATATTCAATATACTAGTATGAAATGTTTTATCAGTAGTGTATGATTAGCACTACATGGGGATAAGTGTACCATGTAACCAGTGTTATATTGTGAAACAGCGTACAGTATTTTAGTGCACAACTTACATACGATGAGGAACAAATATGTACAGTATACTGCCGTGTGTAGGTAAACGGCAGTATCTGCAGAAATACGTTTTCGAGATATTTGAAGAAATGTGTGGTGGATTCAATGCTAACTGTAGGAAAATGATGAAATTAGACGTTTTTTTCAGCGGAAACCAAATGAGCGAGCATGTACAGTACAGATAACGTACAATAGATGACAAAAATACAAAAAAAAAGAAAAATGAAAATTTGCAGTTACTGCCCTTTACCTGCACACGGCAGTATAGCTATCGTGTACAGCTTGGCGCTAACACCATGACTTAGTGTGTAAAGTTTTGAAGGCAAAATGCAGTGTAAGAATCTGTTTTCATGGTATGAAAGACTTAGCTTCCACGGATTAGCCTAAATTTTCGTGGGTTACTAAGCAAAAGGTTTGGGTATTCTACTTAATTAGTACAAAGAAGCTACGTTTACCTAATGCGAAAGGTAAACAGTTATTTTAACAAAAATTGACTTAGCTAATTTGACACATTTGTTATTACCCTATTCGTTTATATATTTATTTATTTATCGTATTAAGTTTATAAAAACCTGAGTATATGTGTATGAAAACTTTAAAAAGAAATTGCTTTCTCTCGAATGTTCGAATAAATATGACTTTTGTTTTTTGGGACAGTACATTGAGTACAAAGGTCTTTTCATTTCCCACATTCAGTACTCATTTGCCGCATCCAGGATCCTGGACATTTAAAATTTTAGACTCTATCAATTTTAATAACGTTAGTTTTCACTCTTACTTTGGACAGATTTTCCCACGCTTTTTTGACTGGCTCTCTTAAAATGTTACTCATAGCAGAGATCATGGACTTGGTGAAAGCGTATCGAACTGGTACTTTATCAGTCTCTGTGGTTTCCAACTCCTCTTCTCCTTTCTGAACCACGTAGAGTCTTAACAATTTTGCAGACAGATTCACCAAAGCAGCTACATCTCCATGAGAGAGTGACTTATTACGAGTGTCCTCTGCTAGTTTCGTGGATATTTTGACTGCGTCGTCTCCGCCTTCCATCTGAAAAATTAATAACGAATGCATTGTATTGCCGCAATCGATTTCTCATTTTGTTTCTATTTCAGTATTTATAGAGGAATAATGCAAATTAATTTTCTTACTGCTTCTTACATCATCTTCGAGTTCTTTAATCCAAGTATGTTTGCAATGGATGATGGTGGGCATTTCAGGTGTGAATTGGAGATTTGTACCATTGCAGAACCAATATGCGTAACCTAAAAAATAATTTTACTTGTAAACGAAGTCAATTATAGTAATATCATTTCAGTAAACTATTAAACACACAGTTCCTTTATCTAAAACGCTCTTTGAACCGAAATCTGTTTGGCTGTTACACAATCATAGTAATACTTCTGTCCATAACGCTTTCGAAAGAATAGACGACATTTATAAAGTTAATCTGAATTTATAACAGTTTTTTTTTTTTTTTTTTCAAAACGGAAGAGACTCTCAATTATTCAGAAATTTGAATTTTACGAGCTATCGAGCTCTAATCGATTCGACTATTATGTAATTCCCTAATATGTATAAAACTTGTTATTAAACTCCATCATATATTTAAGAGTCTTTTTATTCTCATTATTTATTTTTGCTCTTTTAAAAATTGAAATATTATTGAATGCATTACTTATGTAAAGATTACTTTGTCAGTTCTATGAAATGCATGGCAGGGAAAATTTTCAATCTTGCCAATTCTTTCATGAATTAGCTTTGTTTGAAATGTCTATTTCGATTTTTAAGAGGGATTCATGTAACATTAGAGCTTGACCACGGAGAGATGGCGGATGAAGTTTTCTTCCGGTTCGGTAGACGGGGCAGCTTTTTCGGGCTCTACGCTTGATGTGACCTTGTATTAGAGCATTTTTAAGCTCAAATGAAACTTGGGTTAACTACCTAGGCCAAAAAATAAATTCGATAGGAGTTACATAATATGTACGTAAAGAAAGGGAGAAACTGTGACTTATAAGTAAGTGCAGTGCATTGATCAAAGTAGTAAAGCTCGAAAATGTTAAGAGAAGAAAAAACAAGTAATTTTCGTTCAGAAGCTTTGAGAAGATTATTTATTGCACCTTCCTGAATATGAATCGATAGGTAAGTAAACTAGTTATCTCCTGGGTTTTTTAACAAATGAGATCACTGGTTCTGAGAGTCATCGATTCATATAAATCACCGAGATGAATGACCTGCAAGACCATTCCTTTTCGAAAACCCATATCAGCTTCTGAAAATAAATACTTCTTAGCACCTTTGATATTTGGAGGCGAATGAAACCATAAAATGTAGTGTAAAAGTAAAATTAGCGATTCTGAATCTGCAAGCCTTTTTTTTTAAGTTTAAAGTATTCATTCCTAAAACTCCGAGAGCAATTAAAATACAAGAGGTTTCGAAACTATGAACAATTATTCTAACATTTATGCTACTGCTCACTATTATAAGAATTCTACCTTTGAACTATACGTTAAAAATTTGAAAACTGAAAGGTTTATTGGGCAAAAAATATATTTCGTACAACACTGTTAAAAATGAAGTTCAATGTTTCACGAAGAAATTGGGTAAATCTAGTCAAATTTAGCTGCATTCATTTCATCGGTGATCAGTTTCACCAAAGTAATTATGTTTTTAAAATTTTTTGATCACCAAAAGCACAATCGCATTGGTGAAACTTGTCACCAATAAGCTAAATTTTGAAAGATTTAACTTATTTCTTGGTGAAACATTGAACTTTAAGAGAGGAGTATGTTTCATATTTTTCTTTTTTTTTTTTAATTTCTGAAAAGTGCCGTCTACAAATGATGTCAAGCTTTGCCGGGAGGAGGGGAATCGGGAAATAGTGAGTTTCTGACAAGGGAGAGGAAGAGGTAATAATAAGTGCAACATCACACATTTTTAATACAAATATGCTTATGATAAACATCATGATATGTGACAAAAGATGGATTGCGGAATTTTATTGACGCAGGGGAGAGGGGTCAAATTTGTTGAAAAAGGGTATGACATCATTTATCGACAGCACCTAATGCAGATTTCAGCTACTAAATAGACTACTAGAAATAGCATAATATCCGCGTGCAAGTTGTTAAAAGGACATTTGCCATACCTGTCATCCCAAGAGGACAGCTCATATTCACCACCGCATTAGCAGGGGTATCCGGCCAGTTGATACCAGCAGCTTCTTTGCCTCTGCACACTCTATTTTGCTCCGTAGATGTAGCAATTGTCCTGAAAAGTGTGTTATAGAGAGAAGTATTTCAACGAAACATGAAATATTTTTTATGCTGTTATAGTCCATGTATTTAGAATCGGCGTGTCAAGACCAAATAACTTTCTCGCTGCTCCCCACCCTTTGCCCTCTCAGGTTGTCATGGTTCTGGCACTATGAACTTTTCCCCCACTCTGTTTCTTCAACACATAACATTTTCAGAAGCAACATGGGAAAAAGTTCATAGTGCTGTAATCATGACAACCAGAAAGGGACAAGGGTTTACAGTGGAAAAGTTATTTGGCCTTGACAGACCGATTCTAAATACATAGGTTATAAATGAAAGTTCAATCTTTCACCAAGAAGCTGGTTAAATCTAGCAAAATGTAGCTGCAACCATCTTACTGGTGATAAGTCTCACCAATGGGTGAATCAAAAGGTGCATCTACAAACTGGTGTTTGTAAAATTATCTTTACATTGGGGAGATTTATCACCGATGGTTGAAGTTAAATTTTTCTCGATTTAGTTAAGTCATACGTGAAACATTGAAATGTATTTTTAAACGTAGGCTATGGATACGCAATTCAGGACTCGACAGTGAAATGGAGTTGATTGACAAAAACAAAATTTTACAAGCGATATCAGGAATCATTAAAATAGCTGTTAAAACTAAAACTATACTAATGAATCGTTTTACCTTCAAAAAAACTATTTATTGACTTCAAACGTGTCATTAGTTGGTCTTAGCTGTTATTTCACAGGATCCTAATCGTTTTTCTCCCTTCTCGTGTAAAACTTGGTTTATGTCACTTAATTCCATTTCAATGTCAACTAATAAATTTTATATAATGTTCATTTAATTTTCAATCGTAAACATTGGTTTGCTCTTTTAACCTTGATTTCATCACTTTTTGCTAAAATTAAAAGTGGAAGAATGTTACGAGCACTCATTGTAATTTGAATTTTTTGTTAGTAGCAAGCTAGAAGTATTTGAATTGAATTCGATGTGCGTTACAAGATGTAGCGCCTGTTGTGTTTGAATTATTCATTTATTTATGTGTTAAATTAATTTTGTGTTGTGTTTTGTATTTATGTAACTTAAAAAAATTTTTAATTCATTTTTACATGGATGTGTTTTTAAATTCAACGTTATTATGTTACTCAGATCAGAATGCCGAGCTTATGTTTCGCTATCTTGCAGAAGATATCTCAACTAAGTTACAATACTTCGACATTATTTTGAAATTGAATAGTTATAACATTTTTGCCTTTAGTTCCTCCTTTTCGAAATCCACACCCATTTGAAAAATTGGATTGTTGAACCTCAGTAGAAAAGGTAAAGTTCTTTTTTTATAAATGCTATTTAATATTATTTATTATTACAATTCAAAATGAATTTGTAAATATTGAAAAATTATTATGACTGTTTTAACGAACTTTTGCTACACACTTGTAATAAAATAGGAATATAATTTAATGGTATAAATACCTCTGTTGAAGATATTGCGGGTATAAAATTCATTTAGATGGTAAAACTACTTTTAAAAGGTTCAAATGAAAAAAAAAATGCCTTTATTAGAAGATAACGACACTGAAATCGAAGTTTTGTACGTGCAGAACGTGATGACAGAATGCTTACTTTATAGTTAAAAGATGGATTGAAAAATTGGAAAAAAATAAATAATATCGATGTAGCGTCTAGAGTAATAAAAATACTTTGATTTTTAGAAGTTCATATGTAAAATTGGATACTTAACTAAACTCATTAACTGAAGTTGGATGCCAATGGGTAAAAGATGCATCTAAAATAGAAGTAATACATGTTCACGTTTCAAAAATATGCAATATACATTGATGAAGTGTACTCCCATTTCCGAAGAATGATTCGTATCACAGCAGTTTAGGATGGAAAAGTGAAAACGAAAAGAACTTTCCTCATTTATTAAGTTATAAGCGAAAGGTCCTTCACATTTATAATCTCTTCAGCAAATTTACAGGCTGAAATTAAAATTTAGTGACCACGTAATGACGATAATAAATAAATATGCCAAATTGCTTGCGCACCGCACTTTATTTATAAAGTAGACACTAGATACGTAGTAGAGAAAGTTTGACGTTGCTATTTCAGCCGTTGTTTGATTTTCACGTGACTTTTCACAGCGTTGCCAAATTTTAATAAGTTGGCATATTTATTCACTACTTTCTTCACGAGAAAAAAGTTTCGTATAGAGTGGCTCTAAGTTGAAACATGTCATTGATAGTGTGTACTTTTTGGGGGGATAATAGTGAAGTGTGATTGGCGAAAAGTTCCGTTGGGTCACTTTTGTAGAAGTTTTGCGAAGGAATTCCAAAATTATCCTTTATACATTAAACTCTCCAAAAAGGAGAAAACAAATTGTCAATGCCATGCCTTAACTCATCGGGGCCACACTATTACTTGCGCTGAAACTGTTAAACCAATATTAATCAATGATCGCCGATGAATTATCCTTGCAGGAGGAATGCGAAAACTTTTCAGGTTTCAATGAATCGCTACATTCCCTGAATATCGTTGGTATGTCTTCGTATGATTTCAATATAAACATTGATTGTAAAGACGTTCTTTCATTGGTCGTTAAATGGTTTTAGAATCAATCTACGTAGCGATTTCAAAAAGTAAGGTAACAAGAGCTCTGTAGGGTGTGAAGATTGTTTGTATGTATAAAACTCACGCTAAAGGTAATGAAGATAATCAGAGCTTTTATAAGTTACCGGTTGATAGAGCAGGGTGTCCATATACATGACAAAATATCATTTAGAAGATGGCTGCGTTGACAGAAATATGTCCTGCCAATGAAACACGAAGTGTAATAAGAATTTGCGTTGGGAGGAATTGGGTCACCCTCCTTACAGTCCCGACCTCGCACCAAGGGACTTCCATCACTTTGGACCTTTAAAGACACACTTGGATGTCCGGCATGGAAGAAATCATCGTCAAGAATGTGAAACCATATCTAGGTGGCTTGCTGAACTGTAGCATTGGTTCGGAACTGCTGACCTCCCAAGTAGTTCCTTTAAGTTCCTAAGAGATTGAAATCACTTGGTGCTAGGTTGGGACTAACGCCTTATCACACTTCTTGTTTCATTGGCTGGATATGTTTCCATTAACGCGGCCATTTTCTAACTGAAATTTTGTCCTGTTAGTGAACACCCAGCTCCATCCACCGATACCGTTTGAAAGCTCAGATCATTTTCGTTACCTCGGAGGTATTTTTATTCATACAGAGAATCTTCACAACCGTCAGAGTTCTTGTTACATTACTTTCTGAAACCTTTTCGTATTTCCAATTAATCAAATTTCCTCAAAGTATCACCAATTGTTTGAAGACAAAGTGATGCTCTATGATCCTTTTACCTATCGGTTGTAGTTTGCTGGCTAGATGAAGAGCTGAAACTTGTAGGAAGAATATCTTCTGACCAATTTTGTTTCCATTCGGCAGGCCCCAAGGTCTCTGGAAAAGAATTTCACTGTCACCAATAACAATTACCAAAGAATAAAAATAATAATAAGGGTGTTCTTCTACCTAGGATATCTGAAACCAAATTATTTTGTATTGTGTTTCAATCATCAAAAATGTTACGAAAACCAACAAAAAGAAGGTACGGAAAAAATAGAGGGAGAGGAACAGCTGCTATTCCAGAATCTTCCACGTAAGATTTACTTTGTTCTATGAAAGAAATTTTATGATATAAAATAATCTTCTACGCTTGCGTTCGACGAACCTCACCGGTCGACCGGTGAGTAACCGGTTACTAACCGCAGCCTTGTCTTCTATCGGTTACCACACCGGTTACCATTTTAAGCTGTTGATTGGTTGATTGAAACACGTGATCAGTAGCTGTCACGTGATCGGTTTAGCTCGTCGAACGCAAGCTACCAGATGAAATGGCAATAGACACGAAAAAAAAACTTTCATCAGTTCAAGGATGCATCAAATCGAATTTTCTTGTCCGTGTGTATTTAGTGCGAGGATTAAGATTTTTCTGACGTATGATACTGGCTTTTAACAGTTAATTTTCTGATAGCAATCCATATTGTCAGTTGTCGTCATTTGCAACGCATTGTCAGAATTCCAGATTTAACGTTCTGACCACAAAACAGGCAAAAGTTCATTCATTGAATTGAAAAGTTAAATGTTATTACGTCGTTAGTTTTTGCAGGATAATTAATAAATAAATAGGATTTTGTGAAACTTCAGGAACCACATATAATATGGATTTGCTGTAAGTAAAAATTGCCTATTCTTCGGTTTTTCCCTGATGATGAATAAATCACTAAATACTGAGCAACATTTTATCAGATTTAGAGTGGAAACCAATATTGCGACCACCCTAATATACCATCCCTAAATTCCAGATTCCATTTTAGACGCATCTCTGTTAAGGCCATGTTTCCTGGGAGGGAAATCGCCGATCTTCAGGGTTGCGCCACCTTTCGGACATTCGCGCGCGAGCCAAAATCGGTCGATTTGGCTCGTAAGCCTTGGTTTCCTAGAAGCGAATCGCCGATCTTCGACGTCGCTCATCGACGTAACGCTGAAATCAAAGTCAAGTGGATTCCGACGTGACCACTCAGAACGCCGAATTGGCTCGGGCGCGCATGAGCAGAAGAATCAAGTTTTCGCCTCGGCGAGGAACGACGCCGACGCTAAGCGTGTTCACTTCTAGGAAACTAATGCTGTACGCGTATGTCCGGAGCGTGGCGCAACGTCGAAGATCGGCGATTTCCCTCCTAGGAAACCCGGTCTTAAGTCTCAAATTCAAGATTTTAATGCCAAGAAATTTGCATGTATTTGTTGGAACAGTTCTTTGGAAGCTCCCATTATGTTTTCTTCTATCTTAATTCAATTGTTTCAATATTAAGGATTATATTAAAAAGTAGGAAGAAAATGAAAGAAGTAATTATTGAACAAGGAACGATATTATTAAGTGGTTATAAAGTTTTAGACTAAATTCCATGGATATCATTAATTTCAATAGAAAAGATGAAGCAGAACTCCCCCCATGATTTATCGTGAGGTATTTCTTAATCCACAACACAAAAATAGGGAGGGGGTAAGTTAAACTTGAGTATCTGTGTGTCCGGTATCGTAACTCCTCAGATTTTTATTGAGATTTTTTTTTTTTTTTTAGTTTGAAAAGTGACTTGATATAGAGTGTTCTTAGTTATGAGTCACTTGAGTCGTTTTTGTTTTCCTCGCTTTAATTTTATATTAGTTCTTGACTAAACTGTAATATGCTAATGCCTAATTCGACGTAAGCATAAAGTCTTCACAAACAGTAGGAGCATAAAATGAATTTAAGAGTGCAAATAATTAAATAATGGTTGCAAGCTTAAGTCATTAGTTACAACTTAATAAAGCATTTACTCACAAGCAGGTACACATGATAAATGCTCAAAATTAACAGTAAACGAAACAAAGCGATGTATTCTAGTTCACATTGTGGCTTCAATAAAAGAGTGGCCATTTCGTTTTTTCAATGTCTCTCTAGTCACGATTCAAATAAAACTAACAAGGAGACGGCACGACCGTGGGGTCGGAGATTTGTGACATTTTTTTTTTTTTTTTTTTGTGGTGAAAGAGGACCGCTAGTACCTTGCGTGGTTAAAGTAATACGACGCAATACTAAGAAAATTAGGAGAAATATCGATTGAAAGTCGCCATGGAGTCTCCTAGGCGCCTTATGAGTTTAAAATGTCAGTCTCTTGGCGAGCCACCGCTAGCCTAGTTGGCACAAGCGCGATCTTGTGCTCTAGAGATAGCATGATCGAATCCCACTGTGGACCATTTTTTCTTCCTTTTTTTTTTGGCTGTCACAACAATTAGTGGTAACGCTTTTCACCCCTACATTATTTTCTGAAATTTATTTTTGCCAAAGATCGCAAACTTTTTCATTCACTGAAAAACATTCTTGCTCGTTATTTTGTACGGTTTGTTTTGTCTAGCAAAGGTTTTCGACCTGTGGTCCCCTTACGGTTATAATGGACATCTGCTCATAGGACATTCGGATCTTTTTTTTTTTTTTTGTTATCACAGCAATTATTGAAATATAATTTCTCTTCCCTTCATAATTTTTAAGAATTTATTTATATCATTTTTTTTTAAATAATTTTCTTCTTCTTCCGGCAAAACAATTTAAAACAATTCATATTTTTCATTCTAAAGTACGTGAGGAGGAACATTGAGTTTTTAATGAGAATAACCAAGTCTATAAGGAAAAATACATTTTTTTTAATGATTATGTACAAAAAACGCAGTGGTAGTTATCATAGAAACAAACAAAGCAATAATTTTTGCGACATCTTGCGCAACAAATGAAAGCGTATTTTTTACAATTGCAGGGAATTTGCAATCTATCAGTAGAAAAACATACCTCATTAACATTCATGAAAATATTTCGAATAGTGGATAATTTAGACGCAAACCAGGCGTATTGAATCATGTCTTGGAATATTGGTGACGATAATTGATGGTGAATAATTGAATTAATTTTTATACAATCTTCCCGGGAATTAATTTCTCTATTTTGCTCTAACAACTCGCTGCAATTTTACACGCGCTTTACGAAATTTTTGACTTGTCTGTAGAAGTAAACATTACAAGGTTGCACCAAGGGAGCGCATTGTACATGGATTCTTAGGGAATTTCCTCTCCTATTCCAGAAGAGCCAGCAATTTTTTCAGCCAACATTTTTAATTTTGATTGTACGATAACTTTGCGTTTAATGGAATAGACACGTAGGTTCACGTTCACCACGAAATAGAAAAATTAACTGCAGTGCAATTCTTACAGGGTCGCGCAGTCTTATGTGCAGATGTCCCTTTAGGGAGACCACAGGTCAAAAAACTTTATTAGGCAAAACAAACCCTACAGAATAACGAGCAAGAATGTTTTTCAGTGAATGAAGAAGTTTACGATCTTTGGCAAAAATAAATTTCAGAAAGTAATATAGGGGTGAAAAGCGTTACCACTAATTGTAGTGATAGTAAAAAAAAAAAAAAAAAGAAGAGAAAAGGATCCAGAGTGGGATTCGATAATGCTATTTCTGGAGCACAAGATCGCGCCTTAACAACTAGGCTAGCGGCGGCTCGTCAAGAGACTGATATTTTAAACTCATAAGGTGCCTAGGAGAGTCCATGGCCACTTTCAATCGATTTTTCTCATAATTTTCTGAGTATTGCGTCGTATTACTTTAACAACGTAAGGTACTAGGGGTTCTCTTTCACCACGAAAAAGATTAACGCAAATCTCTGACCCCACGGTCGTGCCGTCTCCTTGTAAGCTTGGCCTAAACTAAACCTGGCCAGACAGTAACATCCTCAAGGAATTGTATAGTGTGTCTCTGATAAGTTGAAGGTTGACCGTAAGCATGACTACTTCTTTTTGGGAAGTTGAGTGAGAAAGGAAGCGTTATTAGCGCGGATTTGAGTTACTACACCGAAAAGAAGTAAGCATTATCAAGGTCAAGCTTCAACTTAATAGAATCTCGCTGTATATCAATAGACTCGGAAGCTGAACGGTTGGTTTCGGTTGTGTAAAAGGACTTTCCAAATTAACGAAAGCAAAGTTCTGAAATTACTTGGAACAAAAGTGGCTGGTACTGGAGACGTAGATTCCTTCTCTTGGTGAGTGGTTTCTGAGATCTCCGACCAATGAGAGCTCTCGCTTTGTGTTGAAGTGACGACTGGTTCAAAATGACGAAATTCGCAGATGGCTGCATGGCGAGAGTTTTGAGGCTATGTGACAAAATTTGTCGTAATTCCACAAATATGAAACAGTAAAGAAATGTGTTATAGGAAATCATTTTTAAACCCAATACGTACACAACATGTTTTTAAATTAAGTTTAAAGCATTGAAAAGAGGGAAACAAAGACAGTCGCGGCAGGTGCGGACTGGGTCCTTCGAGAGAGCGCCAAGCTTGGCCTCCAAAGGGTGCAAAAAAAGGGGGGGGGCAAAAAAAAGAACAAAAATCGATGGTATTCAGGTTTGCGAGTAAAAGGAAAAGAAAAAAAAGCGAAATTGCACAGGTTTGTGAACGGAAAAAAAAGGTGTTCTGGCCTGAGGGCGAAACTGGCGCATAGGCGGGAGGGGGCCGATGGGCCGGCAGGCCAGTCCGTCTCTGAGTCGCAGGACTGGCCGACTGAAGCTAAACTTTTATTGAATAACATAAGCATATAATGTCAAATGTATACTGAAACAACAAATTGAATAAATTATCAGTTAATACAGTTAAATTTATCAATTCACCAGTATTAGCTAATTAACTTCCATAAAGCATAGGTTCATTTTTACCAATCCCGTGGCTATCATCTTGTTTAGTATTAAGACACATATCACTATCCCGGGTGGGCTTGAAGCACCAACATTTCTCTTAACAGACGAACGCTCTAGCTGATTGCGCCACGGAAGCTTCGCCACAGACGAAATGCTAAGCAATTTTATCTAAACAAAGCTCTGTGCATGCGCGTCAAAGGTAGCAGATGGCACGTTTTCTTTTTTCTTTTTATTTTTTTATTTATTTATTTATTTATTTATTTATTTTTTTTTTGTTCGTTGTTTTTTTTTTTTTTTTCTGCTTACTCCGGCCGCATAACGTTGCTTTGAAACATAGCTTCAAAAACCTGAAAAGATTATTAGCCAAATTCATTAATTAGTTATCGTCTCCAAGCCTCCGAGAATATTTCAAAATGATTAGAGTCAGTAAGATTCATAAGTGTCTTAATTTTGGTGCTTAGTTTCATTTAACCCTTTGAAGATTAGTGGATTCATTTGAGTCCACCTAACCTTTTCATTTTTTTTACAGCTAACGGACCAATTAGCATCAAATGAATCCACCTACTAGTTAAAAAAAAAAATTATATTCTGTGCTTCAAAGAGTAAATGGGCGTCTGCTTTTAATTATGATGGGTGCTTAGTGGGAGTATCAAATTATAGAAATAATAATAATAATAAAAACTCTTAACTTATGAACTCCCATTAAAGCAGAAATGACACCGGGATGGAATAAAACACATAACTCCTTTCTCACTTAAGCGATTATAACCTGTTAAAAAATATATTCATAACATCATTGACGGAATCCATGTTTAACTATCGGTTTAAGCAATTTGTAACCGAAAGTACAAAACTTATTTGATAAAGTTTCTAAACGTGTTGATCAATCATATTGATCACACACACAGCATTTTATGAGAAAGAGCTAAGATAGAACTAAGCAAAAAGTAAGTGTAATAGTAGTATCCTAAGAAGGATAGAAATTGCGGAGTTAGTTTACAAAAAAAACATTACTCTAGTGCAATATTTTAACTTTTGCATGATCAAAGCACATTAAAGCACCTACATTCAATAATTCTATACCTTCATTTCTATGTAAGGTAGAAAAAAAATCATAAGAGCTTAGAAAACTAGAACAGCCATCTTTAGTATTGAAACAAAATTCCAAAATCGATATTCTGACCGGCATTCACATTCTAAAATTGTACGGATTCCTTAAATTGTCAGCATTACAACTTTTAGGGCTTGGACGAACGACAAACTAAAATTATGCCTTGAGTGAAAATAATCATTAAACTGCTGCAATCAAAAACACTTCGTCACTTTTCCTCACCTTGCGTGCACTGTTGCGTTCAGACTAAAAGTAAAGGAGTATCACTAATCTATATTTATAGGTATAGAAACTTTTCTTTTTCAGTGAACTTTACCTGAGCACCTTCTACGTGATTCTGTGGTGAATAGCGTGTAAGCTCTGGTAAATTTTTTACTCTTATGCTAAAAAAGCCAAAATTTTCGCAGAAAGTAAACTTTTATTTTCATTAACACGTTAAGCGCCATGCTCATTTATGAGGTATCCCCAATCAGGCCACGCGTCCAGAGCAAACGTTATTAAAGGACAACCGTTTTTCGGCTTAAGGGGGTCCGGGACACAAAAATCCTCAAATTTTGCAATTTTTTTTTTTATAATTTGAAAAATTGCTCCGTTTTTTTCTGCTTAAGAGGACGTTTAAATCTTGTTTCTACCTTAAATAGAACGAAAGTTATAGTTATTTTTGTTGCATGCATCTAACGAATGTGTACATAACTTTAAAACTTTAAACGCGTTTTTCTCCATGATGCAATTTTTCCCGATTTCTTGCATTCAAACTCTTATAAGTCAGGAACCGATAGAGATAAAGTAATGAAACTTGGAGCATATCTTTTTCAAGCAATTTACTTTAATTTTTATTCGGCGAATTAAAAAAAAATGTTTACTGCAAAAATTATGATTTTTTTAAAAAAAAGTATCTTCGAATTTTTCGAAATTTTTCTTCAAATATTTTTTATTTTTTATTGAATCAATATTTTTAAAATCGCCGAATAAAAATTAAAGCTTAGATATTTGTGCATACTTTTTTGAAAAAAAATTGAAAATTGACCAACAATATTTTGAGTTATAGCAATTTAAAGCAACCCCATTTTTTTGAAAAAAACTAATTAAATTTAAATAAAAAAATAATTTTTTTTCATATTTATGTTATGATTTTGCTTATTAAATAAATGATGAATCAGTTCAAAAAATTTCAAAACTCTAAAGTACATAATAAAAAAAATTTCAAAATGTGTCCCGGACCCCCTTAAAAAATGTCAATAACATAGCTTTTGATAAATACGTAATTACTTGAGTATATTAATGATGCGATCTCAAATTGCTAGGAATTTTCTTTTTTAGTTACAAATCAAATTTTTACTCTCGGTCACCGATGAAATCCTCGGTTTCAACGGTCATTGTCAGTCATCAATGACTGACGCGGCCTAAACGGAAAGATCAGTGTCACTGGTGCTGACATGGTACTTGTACTTTACTGTGAAAAATAGCGCTGGAAAGGTACTTGAAGCTCACTCAAAGGCTCGAGTTTATACAGTAGATGCATGATTTTTTTTTTCCAATGGCAGAGAACTTGACAACTTAAAATACAAACAGAACTAAACGAAAAACACCGGAAAAAAGTCATTGTCTCATTCGGCTTCTTTCCTCCCAGTATCGTTCTACCAAGGAGCTCACTTGGAGTGCTCTGCAGTGCGAAATGGTAGTGGCCATTTATGAATGTGAAGTCTCCGCAAAGAGTACAGTTTGGAGTCGCATATACGTCAATTTTTAAGAGATGTCCAGACAGGCAGTCATGTTGTACACAAAATCAAAATGACTGGCTGGCTGGACATCTCTTTAAAATTGGTTATATAATACATGAAATTATACCTCTCAATCACCGATGAAATCTACGGTTTTGAACGGTCATTATCAGTCATCGATGACTCATACGGCCTAAACGGAAAGATCAGTGTCAGTTACTGATACTGACGTGGTATTTCGTGTAAAAAATAGCACTGGAAAGGGTACTTAAAGCTCATTCAAAGGCTGGAGCAATTTATACAGTAGGTGCTTGAAATTATACCTCTTAGTCACCGATGAAATCCACGGTCTGAACGGTCATTGTCAGTCATCGATAACTGACGCTGTCTAAATTTAAAGATTAGTGTTAGTCACAGGTGATGACGTGGTACTTCGTGTGAAAAATAGCGCTGGAAAGGGTATTTCAGGCTCACTCGAAGGCTCGAGTAATTTATACAGTAGATGCAAGAAATTATACCTGAAAATCGTATTGAATGGATGTAGCGTTCATTGAAGTGAATAGAATCAAAAAAGTGCATTGAAGGTCCACCACTTCTGGAAGTGTTCCCAAAGTGACTGCTTCCGGTGTCAACCAATCCGGGAATGGCTCTTCCAAGGAAACCCATCGTGCAGTGAAAAGGGAGGTTGTAGAATTTGAACCCGGACACAGTATTCCGCTGGTCCACAGAGATTCTGGTAAAATACCTGAAGTGCCAAAAGTAGAAGAAAATAAATAATTAGAGTACAATTTAAATATTTTTTAGAATGCAGGTGGTAAGACATTTTATATATTTCGAAAATACACTAGTGTTTCAAATACAAATTTTTTCCCTTTCAATCGAAATCAGAAGAACTTTCAAGGGAAACATAAAATAATGCTCTAAGACAGTGAATGTGGTTTTAGCAACACTGTTTCATGTATACGTATCACTATGAGGTAGTTTACATTTGAAAAAAAAAAAAAAAACATTGACCTAACGCTCTTAACAGGTAAAATATTTGAGGAAGGTTGAACTAGATTAGGTCCTAGAGGCTACTATAAATTTTGCACTTATGTCACGCCAGTAAGTTGTGTCATAATTAACCCTTTCGACGGAACATTCGGCTTACAGGAGCTATGTATGAAAGTTTAATCGGAAAGGGCAATGAAAACGTAATATCAAAACATAAATAAATCTTCTCTACTACAAATACATGTTTATTTCTAACTTAATGTTTATTTCTTTTTTTTGGGGGGGGGGGGTTCAGTGAGAAGGGGACACGTTTTTGACGTTGATCTGAGTTAGAATACCTTCGAAAAACTACTACGGAAGTAACTCAACTAGACATCAACCACCCTTCCCTATAAACCTCAGAAGGAGTAAAAATCGTCAAAGGCATGCCTCAATTTATCAAAGCCACACTATGCTTTATGTGTTTTGAATTAACCCAAGCAATACTATCAATAAATCACTGAAACAGTAAGGTAACGGCACCAGTAACAGACAAGGGTCCAGTAACAGACAGTCGTAAGTTTGAATTTGAATAATAATAAGAATTTTAGGCGGGTAAAACTGATGTTGCTGCGACCCATGAATACGGTGCAACCATCTAGTGCTGTCAGAGTAAATTTTGCGAGCCACTTGGTGTTTACAAGGCAGTGGTGGAAGGTTATGAACAGTTACCACGAGATCTGCCGATGTTTCAGATTCATTTGAATTCAGTAAGATTTTAGATCTAAAAATGAAGAACTTTTGCATATTTTGAAGAGGAAATGGAAATTCTATCCATAACTCATCCTTTCTTCATCCTATCTGTTACTAGGTATCATCAGAATTGTTGATGTCTGTTACTAGGGTCGGACCTTTTTTCGAAATTGAGCAAATAAAAATAGAATGAATTAATTCAGAGGTCTCAGAAGCAGCCAAACGTTAGATGAAATGTAGTTGGTTGAGAGAAAAATAGTTTTAAAAGTATAAATACATTAAAAGGCTCAGAAAATTGAGTTAGCCTGAGAGCAATGTCTTAAGCATGTCTGTTACTGCTGTCGTTACCGCACACGAAAAACGTAAAGAGCACGTTTCTTGTCTCAGACGTATGTTGCTCAAGAAAAGAAAAGGCTTCGTCCAAAGTCTTGTTTTTTCATATTTAGTTCATCGTTTCATAGAGAGAATACAATACAGGATATACAAAAGTGTCTTCTAACCAGGAAAGCATAAAAGAGTATTCGCAACTCCAATAAACTATAGGGGGCGCGGCAGCCGCTGTCTAATGGCGGACGAAAAAGGCAAAACAAACAAATGCCGCAACTTATAACTTGCTTTGACGCTTAGAGAATGACAGTAACTTTTCATCGTGTTTGTGTGAAGCTTTCTTATCTATTCTTCTGACATTACATTACACCACAAACTGTCTGAAGCCTGTAATTTAACAAAAATAAAACACGTGGAATGGAATGTTTTACCTTTTTCTTTTGTATTGTTAATCACCGCAAGGTAGTGTGGAGTCGCGAATACTAGTGAAAAAAATGTAAACAAGCAGCAAACGATAGAATATTGTAAAACATGTTCCTGGACTCAAATTATTTGCCCCCTTGTCCCCATCAACGAAATCTTAAGTCTTAAAGTCTCACAATTTTCAAAAAGCCGCCAAATTTAGTGAGTTTCGGGGACATAACTCCTCTAGTCCCCCCCCCCCCCTCCGAATGATAACTAGACCTTCTCGGTAAAAACCGCCAATCCACTATAATGAAGTGGCGTAGCACAGGAACTGTCACTGTGTAAAGTTCGTGTTAGGTGCGAGTTTTGGGGAGTAACGAAAGACTTCTCTCACACTGTATACAGATGGATACCCTGCTTCATGCAGAGAGTGAAATCCGGGGTACATTCTATTTCTCGCCAAGTCTTTTAATTTGGCTCTTTTCTTAAAATTTCGGCAGACTAACACCTCATTAACGGCGGTCCGAAAGCAAATACTATTTTATTTCAAAAAAAGTCTCAATACGCGCCTTTGATTTCAAGCTATTTAAATTATTTTTATTATTATACTATTCGTGTGGTTCCCTGATATAAGTGAAACTGAAACCAAAATAAAACTTAACAATTTAAACAAATTAATACAAGCTTACTTTTTGCGAAATCGTCAACTGTTTACTTACCGAGCGTGCAGTTGCGCATGGCGTTCAAAAGTTTTTCTGTCTTCCAAGGATCAGTCACCGTGAAGAGATCTACATAATTCCGCCACTGGGGATATTTGCTCTGACAGCGCTGCCGGACAGCAGCCCACGTAGACGATCGCCATTCGAGAGAGTAGCATGAGTTTTCGATGCAGATATTTTTTTCACAGCAATCGTCCCACTCAGTTTTGAAAACTGACAAGTTGGTATTGCCTGAAAGTTGTTCGAATTGTAAAACATATAAGACTTTTCAAGCTTATGGAATATCAGGTGAACAAACTTACAGTTTAATTTATTAGAAAATTTCCGAAATTGAAAGAGAGAAAATTTTACAGACTAATCTAAGCAAATAGGTTTACATTCTTCTAAAACACGTTCTTTTTTTTTTAGAAAAATTTACACTCCTGTTTGTTAAAATTGCAACACCATGAAGGAAGCATCATAGTTGAATGAAATTTAATATACAGTTGAGTGGTAATGGTATAAATAAATGATTACATTTTCAAACCAAACAATAAAAAGAGATAAAAATTAGTATTTTGTGTGGCCACCACAATAAGACCTGCTACACGACTCGGCATGGAGTGAAACAGTTTGAATATCTGCTTGCGGAAGAGTATTCCATATCGTTTGCATGCACAACCAAAGTTCGTCTGTCGAAGCAACAGGACGAGGATCACGAGCGAGACGCCGCCCAACGAAGTTCCACACATGTTCAATCGGTGACATATCCGGGGAATATGTAGGCCAAGGAAGAAGCTGTACCAGCTGCGAATCAAAGTACGATTTGACAGTCCTGGCGACATGTGGACGGGCATTATCCTGCTGGAATACAGCCCCATGCAATCCTTGCAGGAAAGGAATAGCTTGGGGCTGTAAAATTTCGTTTATGTATCGAGTACTGTTCAAATTGCCCACAATTCGTAGCAATTGTGATCGTCCATGATATGCTATGGCACTCCAGACCATAACACTGGGTGTTTATCTACTCTGGCGTTCGATAATGCACTCCGGAAGGTGCCGCTCACCGGCATAGCACCTGACACGAATTCGGCCATCATGGTGCCCAAATTGAAGCGGGATTCGTCAGAAAAGACGGCCTGCTGCCAATCAGCACGTCAGCTCCTATGCACATTGGTCCTTTGTAGCCGCAGGCGGCGATGATTTTGCGTGAGAGGAATCCTGTATAAATGAATCGTTACGCGCAGCCCACGCTGCAGCAGACGTCTCCGAATTGATGAAGCAGACAATGAAACACCTGTAGCTGTTGACCACTGTGCTGCCAATTGCCTAGAAGAAGCTGTGCGGTCCGTCAGCGCCATACGCACCAGGTGTCTGTCATCGCGAGCTAATGTCACATTTCGGGGTCCACTCCCGGATTTCTCAGCTGCCCGACCCTCGTCCGTCCACTGCTTCCAAACACGCGTGATTGTGCTGCTGTTTCGCTGCACACGAGCGACTACTGCGCGATAAGACAATCCAGCTTCACGAAGGTCGACGATTCTGCCCCGTTCAAACTCCGAAATTTGCTCAAATTTCGCTTTCTTTCGTCGAAGAGGCATAGTAAAGATTCAATTAACGTATACTCTAGCATGTAACTACCGATAATCATACACGCCTCGCTACAGCCGTCTATTTATATTCGGTTCGATCCGCCGTTCAGTGGGCGTTGCTCAGCATACGCATGCGCTACTGGTCTGCAATTCTAATCATTTGCAATCATGCCCTACTTTACATTTCCTGCAATTTTCAGCTCAATTGCGTAAGTCCTTCGTGGTGTTGCAATTTTCACAAACAGGAGTGCACAATTACTTTTTTTTGGGTTTTTAAATTTTTTTATCCAATCTATTCTTTTATCTATTTATTTTTATAATTTCCTTTCCCTCCAAAACAAACAAAAGACAGTCTTTGTACCGTAAAAAAATTCCGAAACGTCACTAATTATTTTCAGCAACGCTCCGGGATTTCAAGGGTTATTCAGTTTCTTATGATAAAAAAGGAATATTTTCAAAAAGTTTCCTGCTAGAAAATATCGTGTTTGTCCTCTGGTTAGATGTGGATTGCTGCCCTTTCTTCATTTCTATCACCATAAAACTTGATCCGGAACCATTAAAGTTCTCATAGTTTTTTTTTTCTTAATATTTACACATATCAATAAAATTGCTTTTAATGTCATGTATACAATATTAACTTTTAGTGTAGACTCCCTCTAAACCGGCTTCCACTTAACGGGATGTCCGGTTTGACCGGTCATATTTCAAAAATCGAAAAACAAGTAGCACAAAAGTCAGTGATTTTTTATGACAAAAAATATACATACTTATAAAAAAAATTTCTCATGGTATTATTTAATCTCTTTATATTTAAAAAATAACAATGAAATGGGTTCCATTTTATGTGTGAAGAACGGACTGATTGAAATTTACTTCATTTATAGTGACAACCATAAAGTCAAGCGGGCGGGTTTTGAGATGTGACCCCTTATCATATCACATTTAGAAGGAGTTTATACATTTGAAATAGCATTATGTGCTGTTGAACAACAAGCAACAGCTTCCTTCTTTGATTTAATAATAACAAGATAAATAACGAAATTTTGCAGCAAGTCGTCAAGTTCCAACCATTAGCAGGAAAAAATGACTGATTAAGCATTTCACACATTTAAAATAAGCATTTCATTTTCTTATAGGTATACATTTTTTTTTTAAATTAAAATTAGTCACTTTATAAATGCTTTTCAAAATTATTATTTAATTGTTCAGTGCAATTTCACGTTGCTTAATTGTTTGATTCTGTTTTGAATAGGGCATTTTCATCCACTGCATAATTTTATTTTCCATAATGTGCATCTCTTTCCAGCACATTTAATATCCAAGTAAAAAGAGCAAGAATTAAAGAGCTTCTAATCCAAACTATTATGGTTAAAGGTTGAGTTTAGAGATACTAAATGTAGAATTTACAGATTTTTTTTTCTGCGAATAGGAAACGCTGAGTCAACACTTCTCTGTTTTCATAGATCTGTGCATCACTGTACAATAGTTGATGGTGAACCCTTCGAAACAAAGTTTATCTTAACTTATTCACTCAGTTTTGAAATTATTTCAACAAAGAAAAAAAAATCAAGGAAAGTTTTTCTTCTCTTGCGTAAACATGCTTAAAACGAACAAATTTTATGAAATAATCTATTCTTTATAATATACATACCTTTCTTTCCCTCACATTTAACATCCAAGCAAAGGAGAATAGGAATAAAAGAACTCCAAATCCAAAGTTTCAACATTTTTTCAAACACACTGTAGGGACATAAGGGCATCCAGCTTTCTTTCAAAAGCAAAAGAAAAGCTCAAGTTTTCAAAAGGAATTTTTCACCTGTAAAGGTAATTTGAGATAAGGCGAATGATGTCTTTATGACAAGTCAAAGATAAAATTTCTTGAGCGGCGCATTACGTATCCGTCTTGCTCTTTTCTTGCTCAAAACAAAAATAATAATAATAAAATCTTATTCTTATTAAAACATAGCTCTCTCTCTTAAAAAGAAAAACGTTCGCTGATAAAGGTATGAAAAAGTGGTTTAGCTGCATCGTTCTTTTTAATAAGTGTTGTATGTTTAACCCTTTGGTATGTAGGATTTTTTTTTTAACAAAATTTTTTAAACTTTTTGAATTATTTCTCCCTGTTACTTGTAGATTTCTAGTTTTGTTGTTAGTGAATTGAGTTCGTTCATTAAAAACATTCTGAGACAAGTTAAAACAATAAATTTATTAACATTCTTTGTATTAGTCAAAATTTGGCGTGCACCTTCAAACAACAAACTATCAAACTCTTTAAATGATTTTTTATACTTTGCCATTGCTAATACAAGCATTATTCAATATTTTCTAGCAAAGCATCCTCTGCTCGAGTAATTTATTTGGCTAAAACGCCCCCCTTCAGCTGATTTCATATGAAATTTCAGAAAAACAAATTTTTTCCATAACTTTTCCAATGCAATATATTTTTTCCGTTATTATTGTAATGATCGTACTGTAAAACTTTTACACAAAAATTTGAGCTAATATTTTTTACTTATAAAGCATTAGTTTATAACATACTAGCTGCGTTGCCCGGCTTTGCCCGGTGTACCAAGAAAATAAAAATTGTGTCAAGTGACTTATGCTCAACAATCAGGCTTAAATAAAAGAAAAAAAAACATCATGTAAAATTTCCCTTACAAACAATGATGACAGTATAAAAATACTTTAAGAAATTAAAATGGAAAAGATGGATTTAAAAAAGCGTGACCATGCACACATAAAATCAAATAAGTTTAAGAAATTAAAGTGTGAAAGATACAATGGATTCGAAAAGCGTAACCATGGGAACGCGAAAATTAAAGTTAACAATTTGAATGGAAATGGGTTTTTTGAACTTGATTTAAAAAGACTTGTAACTTTTTTTTCCTCTGGAGTTAGAAGCTAATTTTTTCGAACAAAGGTCGAGTTAGAACTAAAGTAAAAAATGTCGCTTTTTCCAATGGGTGAAACTGTGGGACAATTCCTTCACTCTTTATTGATTTTTCAATGAAGAAAATAGTGCCTAATTTTCAGCTAAGCCTAATAAAATTCGAGTAAAAAACGCAAATAACTCCCGCCGTAATAAAGTTAAAGCATTGGAACAAATTGCGTAGAACGCAAAAAATTCTACCCTTTCTAACGATATGTAATATTAATATGTGCAAGTAATTTTTCACCCCCATATTCAAAAATTTATGTGAAAATTGGGACTAAATTGGAATAAAAAAAACTACTTGTCGAACTTTTTTCGAACTGGTCTGCAAACCTTTCCGGGGCTAAAATAAAGATACTGTGAAAATTTCAGCGAAATCGGCCGGGTAGCTCTCGATCTTTGCGCGTTCAAACAGACGCTTTTTGGCGACTTCATTTTATACTATGTAGAGATAAAGCGTTTGGCACCATGAAAGCCTATCTATCGATTGATAAAATTTTAGCTTGATTTCTTTCAGCCACAAAATGGTCATCATCTAAACCATTTTCACGTACGTCCATAGTACAGGGTGTCCGAAAAGTCCTAGACACATTTTAAAAATTTATAGAAAAGCAACATATTGTTGTATGAATATGAGGTTTGCGCCATAATACTTCACAGTTTCAAGACTTTTTTTATGACATCGTAAAAAAAAGGGAAAAAAAGAAAAAAATTAATTATAAGTAATTAACATTGACGACTGTATCGTCACAGTAGGAAAAAGAAACGTCATGTGAGTTTTTAATCATGTTATTAGGGGAAAGTGGGGCAAGATGAGATAGTGGGGCAAGAGGTGATGCTGAAGCTCCTCGCTAGTTAGATGCTAATATCTAACAGAAAAGTAGTCAAACAATTGCATTGGGAGAAGGAGAGACCACGTTGGTCGAATCAACCAAGTTGGGCGCGGCATTTTCAGTGTATTAAGTTTTTTTCTCAATTTTCGTGCGTTTCGTCGTGCTCTTATTTTGTTGGATCACCTTTCCAAGCGTAGTTTGGCGAGTGCGATTTTACTAATCATTTTACTCTCATATAATCGTAATCCGCAACTCTAAAGGATAAATTTACAGTGATTAAATGTAATTTTAGTTTATAACCAAAACGAGTAGACAGGAAACATGCCAAATGGCGTCAGTGGGGCGAGACGAGGTATTATACGAGGGGCATGATGGGATACTATCTCATCTTACACCACATGTATTGCAATTTGTTTTTCATTCCTCTCAGATTTCTTAAAATAGTGAAAAGGAAGACGAATAGGGGCATTTGGTCCCGAGAAGCGATGTAACATAAAATTGATAATTGAATCAATAATGAGTGGAGAAATGGGAATTCGAAAAGCATCCCGAGCTTATAATGTAACACGGGCTACAGTAATAGAAAAGTGAAAGAAGCTAAAAACAGTCATGGGACAGAGTTATTCTTATGGTTTCGACAGCAGGAAAAATTTATTCAAATAAAGGAACCACAAGTTTAGATCAAGTTACGTTTTTGGGCCCAATGAAAGCTATTTTTTCTTTGGAAGAAGGAGACCTTCTTGTGGGCTGGAAAAGGAAACGGAAGAAAATAGAAAAATCTAAGCAGAGAGAGAGGAGAAGAAAATGGGAAAATCTAAGCAGAGAGAGGAGAAGAAAATGGAAAAATCTAAGCAAAAAGAGAAGAAAATGGAAAATTTTAAGCAGAGAGAGGAAAACACAACAGAAAATCTAAGCAGAGAGAGGAGAAGAAAATGGAAAAATCTAAGCAGAGAGAGGAGAAGAAAATGGGAAAATCTAAGTAGAGAGAGGAGACAAAAGGGGGAAAATCTAAGCAAAAAGAGGAGAAGAAAATGGAAAATTTTAAGCAAAGAGAGGAGAAGACAATAGGAAATCTAAGCAGAGAGAGGAGAAGAAAATGAAAAAATCTAACCAGAGAGAGAAGAAAATGGGAAAATCTAAGCAGAGAGGAGAAGAAAATGGAAAATTTTAAGCAGAAAGAATAGAAGAAAATAGGAAAATCTAAGCAGAGAGAGGAGAAAAAAATGGGAAAATCTAAGTAGGAAGAGGAGAAGATCGATGAGAAAAAGAAGAAACGAAACCTGAAAAGGCTTTGGATGAAATTTTTTCAAAGACCCAATCAACTAGCACAGCAACGAAAGTTGTCCAGTCAAAAGATAAAAACAAAAGAATACAGACTGAAAAATTACAAAACCAAAAACTGTACTCAAAAGGAAAGCATCCGGATTCTTCATCGTCGTCTGAGATTTCTGATGTCGAATGGACATTTAGTATTTTCCAAATCGACAGAAGGACGGATTAGGTGCTGCGAATACAAAAAATAGGCCCATTCAACGTATGCAGGAGACGAGGATAAAGACGATGAAGCTGTTCATCTTTGTGATTTACGCAAACACTAAATCTCATCTTACCCCACCTGGTGGGGTAAGATGGGATTTTGGCTCATCAAGTTAAAACATGCGTCTAAATTTTTCTGTTGGAAATAGGATATTGAGTCAAATTTTATACTTTGAAAATAGTTGAGAGATAATAATGACAGTGTTTTCGGGGGAATTTATTTATGAGTTTAGTTTGCCACCACAACTGTTTTTTGGTTAAGTATCTCATCTTGCCCCACCCTCCCCTAAACATGATGCAATTCCCTTTATTTCCAGAGTTCAATGTGTGCCTCGTATCTTGATCGAACCAAATCAAAACGATTCTCAAGTTCATCTTATGTCACAAACGGTGCACATAATGAGTTCTGTGAAAGGTATTGCTTTACGAATAGAATGATTAATTATTTCGCATTACATTTCTTTTTCTTGCTGTGGCGATACAGCCGTCAATATAAATTTAATTCTTGAACCTCTGGAGCATTTTTGCGCAAACCGCCTATTCATACTACAATTTGTAACATTTTTATGAATTTTTAAAATGTTTCAAGGACTTTTCGGACACCCTGTATATTCAGTATGAATGCTAGCCTGAAATATAGGGCGACTCTGATAAGTTTATCTTATAACCTTGAAAATGCTTTCCTCTGTTTGGGGGTAATAGGAAAGGGTAACACTGCGCGCCAAAAAAAAAAAAAAAAAAAAACTTCAAAATGCTTCTGACATAATTTTTGCTGATTTTTTATGTAATATGACCCCGTGTTCCCCCATCATGTCCCGTTTTTTTTTGGAAATGGTGACTTTATTTTTTTTCAGTTTTCGACAGTTTCATTGCCGTTATTTTTATTTGGAGGGGAAGGAACATCTTATTAACACTCTTCTGTGGAGCTTGACAGTGCAAAGTTCAAATGAATGAGCAAGTTAGCAGACTCATGGGGGTATCCCCCCCCCCTAAATTGTCTTTAAAATCATCAAAACCGATTTTTTTTTCAATGGATGTGTTTTACAATTTTTTCACTTATTTTTTGCCGAAAAAACGAGTATAGGACTCACTCTTATGAACCCCATAGTCAGAGTCACATTGCAGACATTCACTGAAAAATCTTTCCTTACTATTCAACTTAAATTTCCAGACACAATGCTAATAAAATATGAACTTATTAATGATTATCAAGTTTTATTATGGTATATATTTATATTTCTGGAGACACGCCGCACAGTGCGGCGCTCTTACAGTCGAAGGGGACGAAAGTCGTTCTTGACGGGATTTTGTAATATAATACTTGTAAATGTAAGCTGTGCTAGTTAATGCAGTTTGTATTCCAAAATATATTACAAAGTTTCTTCTTGTATTTTTGTGCAGATTATATCTTTTAAAGAAAACTTAAAAAAGGATCACTAAAAAAACCATGTACTAAGGAACTTAGAATAAAAATCAAGTTTTTTAGAGTTAACCGAATAATAATTAATGTATCAAAATTTTTACAATACATGTATTGATTAAAGAAAATTATATTTAGTCGTTGTTCGTTGACATACTCTCTTCGGATGACATAGATGGGGATAAGTTCTCCAGTTCAAATTGGAGTGAATTCAAAGAAGAATCGTCGTCCAAAAGATATTTTTTGATGTCCTGTAAATTAAGCTTCGAAGTTGAGTGGCTTGCTTTCCTGCTTGCCGAAATTTAAGGATCCGAAGATATTAAATGATGATTTAAAAGATTAATATTGGAATTCGCCCTGGTGTTCTTCCACGTGTGATTCAGTCATATTTTTCTGATGTTTTTATGGGTAGCCTCTAAAGCCTCCTCAGAGAGCATTTAGAGTAAATTTTTCTTATTTTTTTTCAGCATTTTTATTCTTAGAAAAATTGTGATTGGAAAATTTTAGGTTTTTGGAGAATCACTCAGAAGTATTCAAAGCAGTTTAAAGCAGGAAATATTTATATGTTTATGATGTGTGATTGTTTTTAAATCAAAATATTTCGGAAACTCAGAATGTTTTGAATCAAAATACAAAAAAAATGGATCTTACTCATATTCTTTGATGCCTTCTCTACTAAATGGAACATAAATATAATAAAATTTATAAAAACTGCCGATGTGTCCTCAACACGAAAGAAGAGCCTTCTAAATTAAACTTGTTTCACTGATTGAGAAATGCGATCTGCCTTTGATGGGCTAATGGGGGAAAGGATGCGATTTCTATCCTTTGTTTTTATCTTATCGGATTAAAAGCTGAAATTCCATTTTACTTAGGTCACTATGAAAGAACTAATAAAATAAATGGTTGGGAAAAAGAGTCGCATTTTCCACTTTTGTCTAAAGGCTGCCGCACTGTGCGCCGGCTCCATTGTTAATCACTTGATATTATTGTGAAAAACAATGATTATTTTTATCTCCTACTTATAATTCATTTTAATATTAATTATACCTGTGAATGTAAGTTGAATAATACGGAAAAGTTCTTTACTGAAAATCTGCGATACAACTCTGAATGTGCAAAATGCGATGCTTTCTTTCTTTTCTTTTTTTTCTTCTTACAATGTGAAATTTTTGTCGGACATGGGGATCATAGAAGTGAGTACTATTCTTTGGTTTGATGCAAAAAAAAAAAAAAAAGAAAAAAAAGAAGAAGAAGAAATTGCAAAAGAAACTCATAGAAGGAAAAAAATGCTTTTTATGATTTTAAAATTATTTCAGGAGGGATACCCCAATGAGCCTCCCTACTTGCTCCAAATGTTCATGCTTATGAACTTTGCACTTCTTTAGCCCCTCAGAAGAATGTTAATGGCTAATATAAGACTCCCTTCCAGTTCAAATAAAAGTTATGGCAATGAAACCGCTGAAAACTAAAAAGATTGGAGAGGGGCATTTCTAAAAAATGAGACGTGATTTTGGAAAATGGTGGTCATATTTAGATTCAGGGGGTCATTTTTCATAAGAATTAGTAAGAATTAAGTCGGAAACATTTTGAAGGTATCTTTTGGCCGTGCAGTATAATTGGCGCAGAGTTGAAATGAGTTACTTTAGTAGTAGTTTTGCAAAAAAGTTCCATCATAAATGTGTGCTAATAACTCGTTTCTCTTTCACTCAACTCATCAAAAAGAGGTAAATGTTGTCAAGTCATTGCTCAACCTATCTGAGACACACTATTACATTTCTTCGATTATTTTTGTCAGTGACACAAGAAATCACTTATAGCGGAAAGAAATTTAAAAAAAAAATCTCACTGATGAATATTACAATTTAAACCTCTGACAAATAAATCGAATGTAGCCTGTCAACCAGGGCTGCCAAAGCTTGAGTTTTTCAGCAAAATCTTGGGTTTTTAATATAGAATTTGGGTTTTTAGGATTTCGTTTAAATCTGGAGTATTGAGTTTTATTTATTAAAAAGATGGATTAATTAAATATTTTTAAAATAAAAAATAATATTTACCATAAGATACTGGTTTTGGCTTAACAATCAAGAATGGGGGTCTCTTGCATGCACATATTGTGGCTATCTAAAAGGAGGGCAGAAAAAAAATTCCTCTCTATATAGTCACTTTAAACATCCCGATGAGAGGTTAAGGAAGGTCACTGGGACCTCCCTGAGAATATTTATTCGGCAAATTTTATCGGGCGATTTGACAAATTTCGAGACATGTTAGCAATATTGCAATTGAGGCAGTAAAAAGCAAAGGGATGTAAATGCCAAAATTAAAATTTTGGAGATAACCAATACAAATAGGGAAATGATAGGGAATATCTCGTCTGCGTTGGGGAATAAGATGGAACGAGTAACTCTCTGGTGGGTGATGCTATATAGCAGAGGTTCCCAAACTTCAGACCTCAGTGGATCGCCTCCGAAAAAATACGAATTTCGTGGTCTCCCCCCCCCCCCCCGGCGTGAGCAAAATAAGAAAATGATTTGACACACTCAAATCTATTTTTACTTCCTTTTACAAAAAAGGAAGTATTGTATTCGCGAAAAAGTTTTCACTCAAAAATCGGTCTTAATTTCCATTTTTCTCACCAATGAATGTTGATTTTTTTTTCGACCCGACCACACGTGGATATATGCCTAGGAACCTACAGACACCCGAAACATCCATTTTGACGACCCCCGAGTTAATTACAACGAATTTTCTCGTGACGTCTGTATGTACGTATGTATGTGCGTATGTATCTCGCATAACTCAAAAACGGTATGTCCTAGAAAGTTGAAATTTGGTACGAAGACTCCTAGTGGGGTCTAGTTGTGCACCTTTCCCTTTTGGTTGCATTCGGATGTTCCTAAGGGGGTCTTTTGCCCCTTTTTTGGGGGAAATCATTGTTAATTTCGATTTAAAAAGTAGTGATATAATTTGTCGGACACTTGGCGATATATCGCCAGTCTTTTGGTCGCCAAGTTTTGTCGCCAACTTGGCGACAAATTTGGCGATTTTTTTAAATTTTAAATTTGGTTTCAATTTGGCCACTATTGGTGATATTTAGAGAGTAAACAATTGAATCACATTAAAATTGCCAATAATGGGGAAATGACATTAAATTAGAGTAGAAGGAAGTCATGTGATGCACACATCAGCTCGTTTCTAATATATTTTCACGCTTTTTTCCTTTAAATTTATTTATTCATTGTTCTGTATATTTTTCAAAACTCTTACCTGGTTTTCATCCCTTACATAATTATTTTGAGTTATCATAGAAGTAAATTCTATTTGAAATTCAATTAGGAATAAAAATGTTTTATTTGAAGTATAATGATCCAGCTGTAAAAATGTGCCTCAATGTTTCCATTTTACTTAATATAGTTTTGTAACAATATGAACTTCGTCGTGTACACAAAATTAATTAATGTGTAGTGTGTTTACTCCCAAGAATTCCAAGGGGGAGGGGGTGGGGCTGCTGCGTCCTGCCTGTACTTAAGCAAGAACTTTTATATTCCCCATAAATATGCTTTCTTTTTGAATTAAAATATCTTTACTCGTCATTCAATCTCAATTATATTTAATGTTTTAGTTGGATAGCACCGCGGACCCCCTGGCATGGATTCACGAACCCCCGGAGGAAACTTTGCAACATAGCATGAGTTAGAAAAAATGAAATGAAAGTCGAACTAGGATCAAAAATTTGATCGCGTTTTATAACTAAGTTTAAAAGATCCACTTACGTCCGTTTGCATCTCACTGCCCCAATTGTTAAATACCAGAAATTTAAGTTCAAGGCGCTCCGCTTGCCATGGACGTAATTTCTCTTTTTATGCTACGCATTTTTCCCGCTTATTTATCTTTCTTGTACTATCTGCAGAATTTTATCAAGACAAGACATGAATAAAACCTTTTTTTTTCTTCTCGACATTCGATTTTCACACCATTTTTATGAAATGTTTCTAAAGTAACAATTATCGCACTTTTTTACTTTACCTTTTTTGAAATCAAATAAAATCAACCAACTGCAATAGTATCAATTACAAACAAGTTAATCTACTGTATTAGTTCTAATATACTGTCTACTGTATATTAGAACTACTTTTTATATGCTCCGGAGTTTTCTCGTGTTGATATAAGGAATTTCATGAGCTCATTCTTGAGGGCTTGCACAAGATTCCATTGGCAGCCCTGCTGTAAACAAGTTTTATGCTAAATTTGCTGGCTACTAACTCGTGTGCAGTGCATGAAAAATTATGGTACATCTGAAACTGATTCCAAAATTGTGTCCTGCACGTAAAAAGGAAAGTTCATTTATAAAACAACTAGTAAAAGTATTGTTAAAAAAAATAGGCTTAACGAATTCACCAAGTATAGTTCCAAGGTCTTTCAATTTTCAACTCCAAGACCTAAATAATTCATGTGACGGCCCCACTCTCAAAAGCACGTCCCTTAGCCGAAACTACCTTCGATGCAGTCGTCTAAGCATCTCTTTTTCCACGTCTTTCGCAGTTTGAAACTTCCAAAAACCCTAGATTTCCTATGCGCCAAAGAGATGTCTTGTCTGCCGTTTCATTCCCTTTTATCTCACGCTATAAGCAAACGATCAACTTGCAAAATAAAACATTTTCATTACAGGTTCTGCCACAAACTCGGAAAAATAGCCTTAAATGCATGATCAAAACTTCAAGGTATTCGGCTAGGGAAAGGTAAAGTGCAGTATCAGCAGAAATAAGAGTTTGAGATATTTGAAGAAACGTATTTTGGATTCTAAACCAACAGTAGATAAATATTGGAACTAAACGTTCATTTCGTGATTTATTTTCAGTGGACACCAAGGATGCAAGCTTGTATAGACATTACAAAAAAGAAAATAAAAAATTTTCAGTTACTGCGCTTTACCATCCCACGGCAGAAATGCATTTTCTGTATCAAGTAGTGTACCCCAAATAAAATACGATGTGTGTGCCTCTGTTTGTATGGATTGAAATCAGTTTCACACCACCACCAAATTGCTATTTAAATAGCCGCCTCAGACGACTCTTTCGCGTCAAAAGGTAAATGGCATAACAAGCGAAATTCGCAAAGAGGCGCATTATCTATCCACCAAAGTGGCATAATATATATATATATATATATATATATGCACTGCAAATATAAAGTTCTGTTTCTAAAGAATCTGTAAGAAAGAGTTGTGCGAATTTGTGTAATTCTGTGCTTCAAAATCAGAACGGTCATTTTAGCTATGTGGATCACTCGCCAAATCGATTAACTCCATAAAACAATACGTCGAGAAAAGTGATGAAGATAGTGTTATCCATAGGAATTAATAAGACCTCGTGTTACATTTTCCGCCATCACATGGTCAGAAATGTACTGAACCAAAACTTTAATATAAATTCACATGCTAAGCATTGATAAAGCACTATTAAAGCAGAAATGAGGATATTTTTGTTTAAAGTGGAGTTGATCGATTTGGCAATTGAGGCATCCATATAACGATGGAGAAAAAATTTCTGTTCTAAATATGTGAACTCACAAACTTTCTTTTTAGCCCCGAGAAGTAGTGGAGATTCGAGAATGCAGTTCTTTATTTCATTGAAAAGTAGAATCCTTTCATATATCGTTTTCCTTAAGTAATGAATCATTACACATATAAATATAACATAAAATCAAAACAGCAAGTCAAAAACATTTTAATAAATAATATATTTTATAGGAAATGTACATTATTACTGACTTCATGTATGTCAGAGACCTTTCAATTTTATATACACTTCTTCTAAAATCAAATTCTTTTTCACATTTTTGATTTTGTTCATATGAGTTTAAGATACTATGATACACATTTGTATAATATTATCATCCCTTATTTTCTTCTTTGTTTGCGTATTATGGTTATCTTGTTTCTTTATGGAATTTCTGTTCTTTGTTTCTCTATTAAGTATTGGGCTGAAAAATGTCCATGGATTGAATTTCTTTTGGCCATATGTAAGAAAACAACAACATACTTATAAGATCTCCAGCTGCGTTAATCTCGAAAAGAAGGTCACGTGGATGGATATTTTAGTAGCATAATTATCCCGGTCATTCCTCCAAAATGGTGACAAACTTTAAACTTAAGAAAAAAAATTACTGGAGTGACCGGGTGAGCCGCCTGACCTCAATTCAATTCAACACATTTGGGAGACCATTGAAAGAAAACAGAGCACTTTCAAGATCTTCAACTGGAATAAGCAAAAATCTCTAATTCCACCTTATAAAAGTGCTTTTATTCATTCCATGTACGGATGATTTGCTACACCTCTCAAAAGCTACATTAAGATGATTAATTTTATTAAAAGTAAAGAAAAACTGAATAGTCTCAAAACTTTTGTTCTCAACTTTTCAAATTTAAATTTGTGTTTGTTTAATTAACAATTTTCACACACATCATTAGTTGCGCACATGTAGAATGGCTGTAGCCACAAATTACTAATCTACATAAATAAGAAATTTACCTTGCAGAAAAACTTAGAACAGGAAAATATATCGTCTCAAAAAATTTCAGAGCTACTATATATACCACATTTGACAGTGAACTGACCTTCAACAAGTTATGACTTCTAGCTCATTCATGGAAAGAGTCCAGATGATGATATTGAAAGTACGCATTAAATTTTTCTGAGGGAATTACTTATAAAGATTTTGGTTAATGCGTAAATTTCTTGAACGAAGACACATTTTGGACTCGTAATCACAGCCGGTTGATTTAATTTTGCATCATTTCATTGCAGTTGATTCCATTTAAAGCTGCCATATCATAGTTACACCACGGTAGCCAGCTTCATTTCTTGCAGTAGACATCTCAACGAGTGCTCTAATTTGCTCACGAATGATTACTAACTTTATCATTCGTATCCTCAGCTTATTCAGTGACACTACAACTGTCTTTAAGAGGACGTACTTTGATCCCACCAGTAGAAAACCAGTCCTTTTCAGCTGATGTCCCATTCTTCCAGAATTTTTTCCAACTCATACTTTAAAGCTCGAAACGATGGCCTGTTTTCTGGTAGCTAAAAAATAAAAAGAAACATTATTCCATTATTTTCACACTGACTGTTTCAAAATTAGCTCCTCTACTTTAAAATGAACCCCCCCCCCCCCCCGAAAGGGAAAACTTCAGTCATTCGTCTCTTCTGACCACAGAACCGCAGCAATAGGATAACAATGAAAAAAGTTGAAGGAGCATATTAAAACTTTTTTTGACACAAAAATTATTTGCCCCCGTTATCGAGATATAAAGTCTTAAAGTCTGCCGAACTTTTCAAAAAAGCGCCAAATAAAACGCTTGGCTAGATATTGAAGTTACCCCGCAATTTCATCGTCTGTATGAGACAGGACATCCACTTGCAAAAAATGTGAAATATGTCTTACATTACACATCGAAGCCAGCGAAATTTGGCGACTTTTCTTAAAATTTCTGCAGATTTTAAGATCTCACATTTCGATAACGGGGGTCGCAAGCGCAAATAATTTGAATTCAAAAACATGTTTTACAATGCTCTTTCTATTGCTACTGATTTCATTTTGTTTCATTATTATACTGTAGTGTGGTTTCCTGGTGAGATGGAAAATTTAGTTTCCAACATTGCAAAGAGTAACTTCTAACTTTATCCTTCGATTGCATCATGTCGCTGCCGTGAAAGATGGTCGTATCGAACCCAGTGCAATCGAGCTTTCATGCATTCTTTAAAAGACATTTTCGCTACAGCGCTCTCCAAGTTCCATTTTTAAACTATTTTGAGAATCGGTTCATAAAAAATTTCTGGCCTGTCTGTCCAACATACATTTCTTTTTTCACCTTTTTCTCTTTCACTATTTTGCTGTTGTGTCATTTCAAAGTAGGATACACTGTTAAAACCACAGGTTGCGTTTGGCACCTTTCAGGGGTGAAACGCTTGTTCACCAGCGACACCCAATACGGAGCCGGAATAGCATCTCTTACTAGGGCGAAAAATTGGCACCTTTTAAAAGACAGGCAGCGCGGGGGAAAAGAAGGAGCCTTCGGAGAGAAAAATAGCACCCTCACTGATTTCTACAGTAGATCCTCTTCCCCCTCCCCCCTATTTTGTGCGTTTTTGAATATTATTGTGTTCTATTTATTGTTTGGGTTTATGATAGACAAAGTCTTGGTACTTTTTTCACATTGAATTCATTTTGGATTAAAACTTATCATTTAAGGCATTTGATCACATTTCAGACTTTCCAACATAATATAGAAGTGTTCATGACTTCAATTTCTCTATCTGAGTTCTAACTCTCATAAAAACCCTTGGATTGCTCAGTAGTTTTAAATGATATTGACATTTACTATAGCATGATACTAAAAAATAAGAGTGTAGGCATTTAATGGATAATTTACAAGCACAGCCAAAAATATTCAGTTATATTACAATCACGGAAATATCAAATCATTTCATAAAATGCAGGCGTTCAAAATATTTTAATCAAGAGTAACATATTGATACGTATTATATAGTTCGACATTTGAATATCCTATTTGAACATAAGTAATCTAAAAAAGCACTTTTTTTTCTTTGTTAAATAGAAACTTTTTTGACATTAAAAATCAAAACAAATTTTTAGCATCCTACATAATGAAAAGCATTGGAAACAGAAATTAAAGAGAGAGAAAAAAAAAATAAACGCGTCTAGACACTGCATTCAGTTTTTGAAATAACACCAACGAAATATTTTCACGTAATGAGTCATGGCATGAAACACACAGAGAGATTTCTTTTCAAAGCTTTTTTTTTCTTTGCTTCGTCTACGCAGATATTTTATTGAGAAGCGGAAGATAAAGACATTTAGTGTATCTGCTGTAGACGTTAATTACATCATTGAATTTTCATCCCGGTTACTTATTAATTATTTCGTATTGCTAACAATAAGCATTTTTGGGGAAAATCCATGAGACCGCAGACGTGACAAGCAATGAACACCATATATTAGTACACGTGATAAAAAAAGTCATACATCACTATGTTAAAACGGTTAACTATAAACAATAAGCAGTACTCAGTTTACTTTGTTGAAACACAACTCTGAAAACACTAAAAGCCTGTTGGAAAGCCTTAAATGTTATACCATGATTAAATGCCTGTACTTACGCAAGGTTTTGAAGGTTTGTCCCAGAAATGTGGAATTTTAATCCAGCATAATTGTCTATTCAATGTGAAAATTTAATGTACCAACAACTACGTTGCAGCATCGTCGTCCGCCAATAAAGTGGCTGAATTGAACTTATGCCGGAGTGCACAGCGCATGTGCGAGCGAGGCACCTTTGCGGAGGAAAAGAGTCGCTACTGGCTACTGCGTGAGCTGATGGCCCTTCATTACTTTCTTTCATCCACTGAGGTGCTAAAAGATATCGGAACAATATTTCCTAGCCTCTGTGGCACCCTGTGGCTCCGTCTTTGCACCCTACGGCAGAAAATCGCACCCAGCTGGCACCTCTGGTTATAACAGTGTAGTCGATTCTGAAACACCCCTGTACATAAACGTATGCAGCTAATTGAAATGTGCTGCTAACATTGCTTCAACTGATTCATTGTTAGTTAAGATATTATTATAGGATAAAAATACAGCTTGTTCAAGGCCCACATTCCAAGTAGAGAAAGATTCCTTTTGTCAGTTTGCCATCAGCAGTGGAATGTGGGGCAAAGGGAATTATTAAGATAATTTTCTTTTATCAAAATGAACAAATTAGCAATTTGGTTTGAAAATTGCAGTACATAAAGAAACAGCAATGTATTTTAATAAAACTTGTAATGAAACATTATTTTTAATTTTTTCAGCATATTTTTACCTTTAAAAGAAGTAGAAAATTGTTTTTCTTGGAAAATATTATTCAGTGTAAATACTTTCTTACCATAAAAGCTTATTTAAAATAATTTTGATCAAATGAATAAGTAAGTAAAAGAACAAGTGAAGTAATGAATAGATAATGAAACAATAAAAAACTAATTCATAAATGAAAAAATGACTAATTAGTATATGGGGAAAAAATAATCTAGTGAATAAAATAGTGAATGAATAAGAAAAAATGGGAATGAATGAATAAATAAGTGAATTATTAAATGAAGGAATGTTAATGAATTAATTAATAAATGAATATGTAAGTGGTTTAATAAATGATTGAATAAGTAAAAGAAATGAACTATTTCACTTGTCCTGCATGCACTTTGACTAATTGTGCACAACTTTCAAAGTAAAAATACGCTTAATATTAAATAAATACTGCACCCAATATTAAAAGGTCTTAATTATTATTTAAAATGTTAAAAACGAGAACTTAAGCATTTTATAGTAACAAACATAGTTTTTTGACTTGCAACAAATCATTACAATAGGAGTATAATAGTCTAAAAATTGCTTGTATTATCATATGCTTTGATCTTCAGAGATAACTTTTTCTTGGCTGGAATAGAGTGTATGTGTTACTGCATAGATAAAATGTGACCAGACTGGTGGCGTAAACGTAAATATTTCACCATTTCACTTTGTCCCACATTCCGCTATTTTTAGTCACTAGTAAAAAAACTTTTTCAAAATTTACTAAAAGATATTATAATTTCGAATCATTTTGTCAAATATGTAATTAAATACGTGTATGAAAGCGAAAACACTTCATTCGTAATTATTAAAATAGCTATCCAAACGTTTTTGTATTTCAACTATATTTAAGAACATTTTTTAGAATTTTACATAGCCTTGTATCCAATTGCATACAATCTTCCCAGCCAGCCAGTGTGAATTGGTGTAATGGTGCAAAAAGGTATAATTTTGGAAAACCCCATTTTAGGTTTTTATGCTTACTTAAAAGTACATTTTGAAATCATTGACTATATTTTATACATCAAGATTGAATTACCTCTTCCCAGCAGGACTTCATGATGGTATAAACTTCCCAAGGACACGCTCGTGGTACGTCTAATCTTTGACCTCTTTGCACTTGCTCCACTACTTCTGCATTAGTGGCTCTGCCGTAAGGAACTTTACCACAAGTGAACACTTCCCACATCAAGACACCTAGAAGCAAATAGACAAGGTAAGCAGCTTTCAAAAAATAAAGATTTTTAACTTTCAATAAGATAATTTAAATTATGATCACTGTTGTTCGACTGCTAGGCATAGAAAAACTGCTATTATTCTAAACATTTAAACAGTTATCACCAACTTATAATAGAATATCTCATCATTCTTTATTTTAACATGTTATCAGTTATAAGAAATGAAAAAAAAAAGAAAAATTAATTTGAATTTTGACATCTTGAATTCAAATTATGTTTTTCGCAATCACGAGTGTGTGTATGTAGGCGTGTGTGTTCGTGTGTGGGGGTATGTGTGTTTGTGTGTAGTATGTGTATGTGTGTGTAGGTATGTGTGTTTGTGTCCGTGTGCTGGCATAAGTGTGTGGGTAGTTGTGTGTATGAATGTGTGTGTGAGGGCGGTATATGTGTGTGTAGGCATATGTGTTTGTGTCTGTGTGCAGGCATGAATGTGTATGTAGTTGTGTGTATGTGTGTGTGTATGTTTTTGTGTGTGTGTGTATGCGTAGGTGTCTGTATGTATGCGTGTATGTGTTTGTGTATGTGTTTGTGTGTGTATGTGTGCGTGTGTGTGTGTGTAGTTGTGTATGTATGCGCGTGTGTGTGGGACATGGATACAACCTGGAGACGCTTTCGCTATAGGAGCAGCATCGTGAGGAGCCGGTCGATGGTGATGGTGCGGAGGGTGGCGGTGGGAAAATAAAATGATAGCACGCCAAAAACAGTCAAATAAAAGCAATAAGCAATCGTGATTGCTCAACAAAAAAAAAAAAAAGTGTCAAATTAATGATATACTACGCTCATATTTATAGGGATAGTCATCAGAATCAGAAACGAAATCAGGTTTTAATTGTTTATAATAGGGTGAATGTTTAATTACGAGCATGCTTCAGGAATTTTTACATAATTACGTGGAAGTGGCTCAAAATTAGCCTAAAAGCTGAAAAATGTTATAATGTTTTTGTCATTTTGCTAAATATTACTAAGTAAACTGTTTTAGATACTGAGAAATTCGCCATGCCATAAGTAATATTGCGAAGGATGGTTTAACTTTATTGATAGTATTTTCAGAAAAATCCTGAAACACGTCAACTTTAGTTTGTTTAGTTTTTCAAATTTTCAACCATTATTTGAAATTTTGTAACTCCAGTTTAAAATAAAAGAATATATTGTACCCTCTAATTCCCATTTATCAAATATTTAGGGGTAAATTTCACCCTGTGTAAGGTATTTGTTGCAGATTTAAAAAAAAAAAAAAAACACGGGTTAAATATTTTTAAGTGTTTTATCGATGTGCAAAGTTTTATTTCAATCGGTGATTCACACTTGGGTAGGATTACTTCTTACTATTAAAAATTTTACCCCATGACATGCAATGACGTCTGGGAAACTTCATTCATTTTTAGTGGCATTCAACACAGATGTCTCCATAATCTCATTGCCTTCATGTTCCCTCAGGAAATAACATAACTGCTGAAACTTTTATTAGTGTCGATTATTACTGCTTGAAAAGTGACTGGAAACATTTCTGTTGTAACCTTACTAGAGAAAAAGGTAGATCAGTTGAATTCAACGACTTTACATGGTAATAAAATTACTTAGTTATGATAACTTTAACCCCTTGGCATACAATGTCTTCTGAGGGATTTCAATCATTTTAGTGCCATTTTAGACAGGCGTTATTAAAACGACATGGATTTTATGTGTCCTTATAGACTTTTTGACGTTTCTGAGACGTTATTGTATGAGGGTCTTTCAATAATTAAAGAGACAAATTTGAGCGGGGAAAAAACTGTTGGTAATGCAAGTTTGTAACACTTGGGATCTTATGTTGACCTCACTGGGAGGAGTTCTAATCAGCTGATTGATCAACATTGCTCGGATTATAACCTAAAAATTAAGTTAAACGATGTTGGGTCTTTAGAAAATTCCACATTGGTTGAACAACGCTATACGATTCTTTTTTGATTGTTGAAGGTGAAAAACCAGCTAATGTATTCTCTAGAATGACTAAAGTGCATGCTGAATGTTGTATGTACCGTGGAAATTTTTGAAGTGGGTAGAAGAGTTCAAAAGTGGTCGAGAATCAATGTCTGACGAACACCGTTGGCCTATTGAAGTTTCAACTTCCTCACTTCAAACTCGAGTTGATTACATTATTCCTGCTGACCGCCGTGTTACGTTGAAAATGATTGCAGTAAAAGTTCAAGTTAGGGTTGGTACAGTTGAATACGCAGAGGAAAGGTATGATTCTCAAGCAAAGGCAACACACGTCCTCACGTTGCTCAATTAAACCTTGAAACCATTGATAAAATGGGGTGGAGGCACTCCCTCATCCTCCATATAGCCCCAGTTCAGCACTCTCTGATTGTTATTCGCTTTGTCCACTGAAGGAGGCATGTGTGAAGAAGCTTCAGGATTACGAGGATGACAAGAGATTTGTCTGAAATTGACTCCGACACCAAGACAAAAAAATTATTTGCAGTCGGTATATAAAATAGCTCGTATCCCTTTGTGACAGGTGCATAAATGTTGATGGGGATGATTATGTTGAAAAGTAGGAAAAGCCTTATACTTCGTAGAAAAAAACTTTTTTCTCCAGGTCAGTTTGTCTCTTTAACTATCGAGTGACCTTCGTATGTCAAGGAATTAACAGAATTTCAAACACTTTTAATGGAGAGTTGTCTTACCGTAGGCCCAAACGTCTGATTTGCTGCTGAATCTCGTGTAACCTAGAACTTCTGGAGGCGCCCATTTTATGGGGAATTTTGCTCCCCCGGAGCTCGTATATTCATCGTCTATCACATATCTAGAAAAGAAAACCTGATTCAAACTTTCTGATTCACTTAACAAAAAGCATGAAATATAAAACATACATTGAAATACTAGTTGAAAGTTTTTACATAATTAGTTTTTATCGTAGTATGAAAGTAGTGCACTTTTTCGTTTTCCGTTTAAGAAGAAATTGAAGGTGTGATTCCGTTGTGTGTTCATGACCAGGAGATGTGACATTCGACGACAAAGGAAGATTTCATAAAATTTATTATCGTGACATTTGATGTGTTTTGAGCAAATGAAAAAAAAAAACCGTTGTTCCTCTTTTACTCAATGCGTTTTTTTAGATCATTGCAGTTGAGAACTAAATTCTTGGCTGTCTATAAATGATGTCACTTTTTTTTTCAGAAGTTTTTTACCTTCCTCCCCCTTTTTGTCACATGTCACGCTATTTTTCACTTTCATGGTCAAATGAAAAAAATCCGTGACATCATTTCTTGTTACCCCCTTCCTCCCCCCTTGTCGCAAACTTTCGGAATTTTATGAACTCCCCTCCCCTCAAAGCGCGAAATCATTTTTTCACAATCTTTTTACTAGAAAGTAACCCAGACAACGTCGACAAATATCGGCAAATATAAATTTTTAATCATTTAAAAAAAAAACCATCATTGAAATTTAGAATGAAAAATATGCATCTCAGTTAGAATTTATCTTTAAAAAATATCATTTGCAGCACATTCGTTTGCACAGAAAGAAAAGTGCGTTGGCTTGACCGAATCAGTTAATCCATCCATTACTTTTGTTAATGTTAACTCTACGGTAATTCTTTATGTGTATTTCAAATTTTACATCTTCCTATATTCCTTAATACGAAAATCTAAATCAAAAGTCAGAATGTATGTAACTCCTTGATTTTTCGGTGCTAAAAAAGTACGTTTTAGCACTCATAGTTCATCAGATAAAAAAGTTTTCATTTCTGCAGCACTATTGGAACCCTTATATTTGAAAAAAGTGTCTTATTTGTCTGAATGTGCACTAAAATGCGTTCCGTGTTCCCAATATGCTCCAAGAATGCATCGAATGCTTCCCGCTTAGGGTGATAATTTAATTTAAGGAACACATTTGAGTACAGATTATGGACTCATTTGCTACTTTGGTTGGGACTACATTTGGGCACACTCGTTATATCATCGCTTCCCTTTCGTACAAGCATAATCGAAACAGCTTTCTTTATCTACCAGTCAATTGAATCCCTAAACATGATACTACCAGAAATTGAGTTAAAATGAATCACTATCAATTGGAGTTTCGAATGCCTTTATGAAAGATGACCTTCCCTGGTGAAAGACCATGCGTTGCCCGACAGTTGACTGCTTCCAAACGCAATTCCAGTAAAATCAACATATAAAAAAAAAAAAAGTTCCCATAAGTGTGCAAAATGCTGGATAAATCAAACACGTATTCTGAAAGTGTCCTCAGAATTGATCTGAAAACTATTTCAGAAAGTGCTTTTAAGTTCTCTAAAAAGGGACAAATGCCTGTGTTTAAAAAGTTTTCAAAAAGTATTTAAAGATTTGCAGTGTACCAAACTAAAAATCCGTTTAATAGAAAAGTAGGCTAAAATTGTTTTATATGACTAATAGACAGGCTGGCATAGTTTTGAAGTACTGAAATGATTTGATATTGTAACGGATTCGGTGCGGTTTCCAACTTTCTTGAAAGGATGACACAGTTCTTGATTTAAAAAAAATACAGGAAATTTATTTACACTATGTACAGGAAAGAGCGTCAACAACTGCTAAATTATTTATCAGCAATTAAGCAATTATCACACAACACCGTAAACTCAACGTTTACACACGTATTTACTTCCAAATACGAAAACAACACAGCGAAATGCCTCGCTATAAACAGAGCTAATACACACTCTCAGTACAAATTCTCAATCGAAACTAACTCTTTATCCAGCGTAACCGTTTATATACACACCGAAAAGAGAAATCTCAAAGATTCCAGAAAATGCTACAACGTTCTACAACTACACTTTCATTGATAAAATCAGTGAATGGAATAAGAAAAAAAAGAATAGGGGGTTGTATACTTTAGCCATATGTTAAGGGGTTGTATATTCATTACGGGAAACTATTTACAGGTTACGTTACTATAATAATTACTATTTACAGGATTAATAACAATATCATGGGAGGCCAACGCGTCTATACGACGTCCATAGAAACGACAGCAACTTTGTTATGTCTGAGAATTAAACAATATACTTCAGATTCTGACACCATAATGGATTCGTTCAGCTAGCACTGCACAAATAAATCAATAACACTACACTATAGTATGGTTCTGATAAGAAGAGTTTTGAGCTTGGACGTGTTTCTTTTTGTTTGGGGAGAAAGAGTTCTTTAATGGGGCAAAAGGCTATTAACTAATGGCAGTCCGTCATTGGCAAAATAAACCGGCCTTCCTTACCCTTCTATTGACAAACTGAATAGTTGAATCCTGCGTCCATCGGAGTTCAAGCTATAATTTTTTTTCTATGAAAAAATATTTATTCGTAGAAAAATCGTTAGTAAACACGAAGAGTTCTTTCCGTCTGGTAGTTTGTGAAGGGATGTGAAGGGATGTAAATACCTGGCAAGTCCAAAATCCGCCACTTTGAGGACGGATCTTTCCCCCACCAAACAATTTCGCGCTGCTAGGTCGCGGTGGATGTAGTTCTGTTGTTCTAGATAGGCCATGCCACTGCATACTTGAAGACACATGTCCAAGAGCAAAGCTGCTTTTCCAGACAAACGAGTTTCGTTCTTCCTCAGGTACTTCAAAAGGGAGCCTATTAATACAATAATAGTTTAGAATCAATGTAGAGAACACTCCAAGCAAATACAGTAAACTCCGTCTATCTTCGGCACCTTGCTAAACTAGCAACTGTGAAAATTGGCCCTTTTTAGGAGATCCAAAACCCCACATAACGCGTTTAGTTATTTTCAATGTTTCAATCTTTATTGATAAGTTTAAGTGTAAAACTATAGTTTGAAGTAATTATAACCAGTAGGAAGCCATTTATGAATACTACGGTAAACCATCGAATTTGAAAAACGCTATTCGCGATTTTTCACATTCGTTAGTTTAGCATGGTTCCAACGATATACGGCATTTTACACTTTGAAAAAGAAAATTTCTCGGTGATAATTAACAGAATGTAGGTTAATGTACACATTTTAAAAAATGGGAAAAATATTTTTAGACAGTCCGATTTCGTTTTTCCATCTCCCTTCTAATGACATCAAGCCTCCTAGAGTCACCAAAACCTAACTAGTTGAAACCTGATTTTTACATCTACACTACACTGTTAAAAATTCAGGAAACTTTTATCGTAAATATTGCTGTAAAATATTTAAAATAGCAGATAGCATTGTACTTTCCGTTACTCGATGTGACCCAACTCGTATGGTGGGCAGCAAAGCCGCCTGCCAATCCAAAGGTCCTGAGATCGAACCTGCTCCTCGCATTTTACGTTTTTTAACTCTTGTTTTTTCTACCGTAAAATTCTACAGTAAATTAGGATTTCACAGTAAAAGTTACTGGCAAGATTGATGCCAGTAACTTTTATCACAAAATTTCCGGATTTTTTTTAACCGTGTACTCATTGCTTTATATCTACTTACATACTGTTTTTTAGATCTATACTACTGAAGTGCGCAAACGAGTGACAGTACCTGCCTTGTTCTAAAAAAAATCCTTACCCTCACCAATACGGTTTTGGTGTAACGTAGCTTGATCTGTTTCAGTTGATCTGTTTGCACGATTTGCTCCCGTACTGTTTGTGTAATCTGTTTACAATACCGAGCGATCCTCTTTCATCCTTTACATACATTTTTCACATAATCTGTTGTCATTTATGCTATACTTTAAATGTCTGCATTTGTTATTGATCTATAAGCTAAGATTGGTTTATAACAAACCAAAGTGAAAAATCTTATAGGAAAGAGGCCTTTGGGAACAGCCAAAAAGTAGAGGTATTGTAACCTATAGATAGGGATTGGATAATTGTTCTAGTTGTTGAGGGAGAGTAGATGAAAATTTATTGGGTGATGCTTATTTTTTTCTAGTTGCCACATATCTTCTAATCCAAAATAAAAAAAAAAAAACTATATAGCTTTCTTTTGAAATTGCGTCTGAAACATCAAAATTGTCAGTTAAAATTAAGACTAACAAAATTTAATATTTTTTAAGATGAAATTTTTCTGGATACTTAAATTCTTAATGATACTTTTATTCTAAGTTTCACTCATCCGTAACTAGTTAACTAAGAACAAAAAATCCTTAAAATTACTGAATTTCAAAAAAAAAAAGAACCATTGAATGATAGAAGGAAACAGGTTTCGCGTAACAGGTAATAGAATCACGTGACTTGGGATCTTGGTCGCATCTTTTACAACCCGATGAAATGAACTCGATCCTTCGAGGTACTGATCCCTGTTCTAAGACGGAGGATAATTTTCTCAATTACGAATCGTTTGACGTTTAAATGAATATTTAAAAAAAATAACCATGTTTGTTCTAAAAATTCAGAATTGAATTCTAAAAGATAATAAAATAATAACAACGGCCGAAACATTTAATCAAATATCGATAATGGAATCATAAGATTTTAGTAAAAGATGTGTCGAGAGTACTTCTTGCTCTCGTCCCTTCAAGATTTAAACTATTTAAAAAATCTGCAATTGGAAAGGCTGGAATAAATGCACAGATGAAAAATCAAAATTGCTGAAGGGAACTGGGAAATTTTTCGTTTTCATCCATCTTGAATTTAACAACCTTACCGATTACAACCGGATAAAACTTACCGTGCTTCATGTATTCCGTGACAATACATATTAGTCTATGCTTGGTACAAACTCCATATAGCTGTACTAGATGAGGATGTTGAAGTTTGCTAGAAAAAAAAAAACATTTTTACTTGATTTCCGTTTGAAATAAACTGTTTCCACTATTATTTATTTTTTCTCCATTTTTACGTTAACCTTATTTTGTTGCAAAGAGTACTTTTCTTAACGATTACAACGATATTATGCCTAAATGGAAAACTTTTGCAAATAAAAGAAATAGCCTCAGATGGATGGCGGATGAACTGAAGAGAAAACAGACCACTTCATTTCGTAATAGGTAGGATCAGCAAGAACGCTCAAGCAGTCAAGTTTTCACTGCTGGCACGTTCTCGTTGATCCTACTTATTACGAAATGAAGTGGTCTGTTTCTCGTAAACCGTACCCAGAAAACAATTTCTGTGAAAGTCCCGTACTGTATAGAATTATGAAGAAGTATGCTGGAACTGAATGTACTAGTAGAAGTATGCTGGTGCAAGCAGGTAAGAGTTACGATATAACTCCCTGGAGTATTGTTTTGCATAATTCTGGTATCCTCCCCCCCCCCTTTAGCTACTACCTTTCGTTCGGAACTTAGAGCAGGAATATAAATGGAGGGAGCAAGTCCAATCATTGGCTTAGCAAAAGCTGAGGCTACGACTCCAAGTCGCGTGACTCAATAAAGACGATTGGTTGACATGTTTTGCGTGAAACTAGCGAAAGAAACCTGATTTCGTCCAATGTTTTGCTTAAAAATCTATCACGTGACTTGGGCTCTTCGGTTCACGTAAGAAAGTCTTCACTCCCTCCATTTTATCTCTTCTCAATGGTTTGGAAGAATCAGTGCGCTTTGAACTTCTATGCAACAATTTTGTTTCGGTATCAGTAGCTCTTTCCAATTCACCATTATTAAATGAATCAAGTTTCCTCACAGCATTAAAAATCACTACTTTTTAACAGCTAGTAGAAACGAACTGACGTGTGCATCACATGACTTCCTTTTGCTCTAATTTAATGTCATTTCCCAATTATTGGCAATTTAAATGTGATTCAATTGTTTAATCTCTAAACATCACCAACAGTGGACAAATTGAAACCAAATTTAAAAAAAAGAAAAAGAAGAAAAGATCGCCAAATTTGTCGCCAATTTGGCGACAAAGCGACCAAGAGACTGGCGGTATATTGCCAAGTGTCCGACAAATAATAACACCACTTGAGTTTACATCGGAATTAACAATGATTTCCACCCAAAAAGGGGCAAAAGATCCCCTTAGGAACATCCGAATGCTATCAAAAGGGAAGGTGCACAACTAGACTAAACTAGGAGTATACATACCAAATTTCAACTTTCTAGGACATACCGTTTTTGAGTTATGCGAGTTTGAGTTATGTGAGATATATACACACATACATACCTACATACGGACGTCACGAGAAAATTCGTTGTTATTAACTCGGGAAGTGTCAAAATGGATATTTCGGGTGACTGTACGTTCCTAGGCGTGTGATCGGGTCGAAAAAAAAACTCAACATCCATTCGGGGGTGAGAAAAAATGGAAATTAAGGCCGATTTTTGAGTGAAAACTTTTTCGCGAATACAATACTTCCTTTTTTGTAAAAGGAAATAAAAAGGAGCATTAAGACTAAAACAATAGAATTTTCATCCCTACAAAAGTCCTTACTTTTAAAATATTCCTTAGCACAAACTTCTTTAAAGTACATCAAATGTAAATAAACGTGTAAAAATTAATCTCGGAAAGAATTTAAATTTCAATTTACGATGTGACGAGGGGAGTGAACAGGGGGAGGGGGGAGAAGGGACACTTGTTGACCCAGGCCAGAGCCTGAACAAGGCCCGAGATTTTCAAAATGATTGGTGAAATATGTATAGGGATGTAGGGCAAACAATATGGTGGGAACCGTAAAAGTTACTTGTGACGGGCTCCAAAATTTCCGTGCAAGCCCCTGGATGTGTTTAGTGATGAAACTTTTCTAATTTTGCAGTTTTATCCGTAAATTCTTAGTTTCCTTCTTCTTCTTCTTCTTCTTTTTTTTTTTTTTTTTGCACACCACCTACTTCCCTTAAATTCAAAAACAATAATATGCAATTAATTTATTCATTCATTTTGTCCATTTAGGAACATACCTGGTTTAATATTTGATGAAATAAATTAAAAACAAGTTCTCGATAAAACACTTCAGCACTTGACTGATGAAAAACAATCACAATCAATAAACTGAAAAGAATTCCATCAAAACTCGCACAATGAAAAACACTCACACTCCGACTACTCTGACTAGTAAATCATCCCCTACCCCTCTTCCCGGTGATAGTCCAAGAGTAAGGGAAGCTGCTGTACCCACAAACAAAATTTAATTTTCAATTTTTGCTGGTCCCTGGGAATGGATAATCGATCGGTAAATTTTTCTGGCAGAATCTACAACTTATCATCTAATTTGGCAATTTTTGTAAGGTAAAAATCTCAAAACTTTCAAATTCAAAAAAAAAAAATTCTTAAAAACCATCTTTTTTGTCCGTGGGTACAACACCCCGTTCACCCCGCGGACAGGTGCCTTTGTACCGATGAAAATATAAAAAAATAATATATAAATAGGTCTGAGGAACTCAATTATACTCAATACATTTTCATAAGCCATTTTATATTGAAATACTTCCAACATCCATTGAAAATAACATTAAACAAAATATCCAACATAAATTAAACTTTGAAAATTAATCGTAGGTTTTTTTTCCCATTTTTTAAATTTTCCATAATTTTTATCATCAGTGAATTCTTTAAAAAAAAAAAAATATTACTCTTAAGAGAGTTAAGGATGTTATGAATAATTAAAATGTTTTTAAACAAAAAAATCCCTAGATCCAAGGTAGTATAGCTCTCTATGTACCTATATAATAACTTCAGTTTATATGGAAATTGAAACCTTTAACAAAATTAATACATTACAAAAAAAACTCAGTTAAACCAACAATTATCTAGAAAAGTCGACTTCAAATGAGAACAGGTGGGATTGACGGTCTGTAGATCCTACAACAGGTGGGGGGTTACTTCAACACTATATCTTCAAGCCCTACTTCAAATTCATCGTCATTGATGAAAGCAAATTTCGGACGCTGATGACCAGGCACCATTTTTAGGTAATTCACATTGTAAGAACACACAGGTGTGACCCAAGGCGACTAAAAATTGCCTTCCGTGGGTACACATGGTTATGTGTCCTTGGGTACAAAGGTACGCTATTTTGGTTTTGCAAGTCAGGCACATCGACAGAACCACAGTTTTACAATATTAAAAATCAGAAACAAAACCTTCAAACTAAAGGGAATCATGATACCTACAAATTAAATGAATAATACATTCCACGACGGAACGAAAACGTGCTGATGTGTGCATCATATGACTTCCTTTTACTCCAATTTAATGTCATTTTCCCATTATTGGTAATTTTAATGTGATTCAATAGTTTACTCCCTAAATATCAATACAGTGGCCAAATTGAAACCAGATTTTTAAAAAATTATATTAATTTGAATTTTTGGCATCTTGAATTCAAATTATGGTTTTCGCAATCACGAGCGTGTGTGTATGTATGCGCGTGTTTGTTTGTGTAGGCGCATGTGTGTGTGTTTGTGTAGGCGCATGTGTGTGGGTGCGTGTGTGTGTGAGTGTATGTATGCATGTGTGTGCGTGTTGTGTATGCAGTACTGTGCGTGTAGGCGTTCGTGTGTGTGTGTGTGTGTATGTAGGCATGTGTGTTTGTGTCTGTGTGCAGGCATGAGTGTGTGTATGTGTGTGTAGGAGTGTGTGCATGTGTAAGTGTGTGAGTTTGTAGGTGTGTGTATGTTTGCGTGTGTGTCTAGGATATGGACGCAACCTGGAGACGGTTTTCGCAAGAGGAGCAGCATCGTGAGGGTGAGGCCGGTCGACGGTGGTGCTGCAGAGGGTGCTGGCGGGAAAATAAAATCAGCGTAACGCCAAAAACAGTCATATGAGAACAATGAGCAATCGTAATTGCTCAAAAAAAAAAATGCCAAATTTGTCGCCAAGTTGGCGACAAAACTTGACGACCAAAAGACTGGCGATATATCGCCAAGTGTCCGCCAAATTGTAACACCACTTGAGTTTACGTCGAAATTAACAATGATCTCCCCAAAAAAAGGGGCAAAAGACCCCCCTTAAAAACACCCGAATGCAACCAAAAAGGGAGATGCACAACTAGACCCCACTAGGAGTCAACGTACCAAATTTCAACTTTCTAGGACATACCGTTCTTTAATTATGCGACATACATCCGCCCATACATACATACGTTCATACAGACGTCACGAAAAAAACTCGTTGCAACTAACTCGGGAGTCGTCAAAATGGATATTTCGCGTGTCTATACGTTCTTAGGCACTTATCCACGTGTGGTCGAGTTGGAAAAAAAAACAACTCAACGTTCATTCGGGGTGAGCAAAATGGAAATTAAGGTCATTTTTGAGTGAAAATGTTTTCGCGAATACAATACTTCCTTTTTTGTAAAAGGAAGTAAGAAAAGAAATTGCTCATGTTTTTTTTTAATTAGATCCTACTAAAACCGAAAAAATGTGATAGAATCTTAAATGTTTGTTTGATGGCGTTGAAATTTCTTGGAGTACCGGAGAGGGCTGTGACACATACGTTGAACCCCAACTAGGATTTCGCTCGATGATACAGGGAATTTCCCGGCCAACGTCCGTAGGTACAACCGTCCGTGGGTACAGCAGCTTCCCCTAATCATTACGAAACATCTTGGGCAGCAAGAAAAGGTTTCAAGAAGAAGCTATGCAGAGCAGCACCCTCCCTTACGTAAATTGCCAATGCCAATACTTTTTCTTCTTGGTGTGAGTATTTTGCTCATGGCAGGGGGGGGGGAGGCGGAGCTCTGAGTGGTTAAAAAAAAACATAGGCTCAAAAATTGTAAAAGTACGGAGCATTTGACATAATCTTACGTCATGACTTTAGCTTCATCGATGAAATCGTCCTCAGACATAGTTCCTTCTTTCATCATTTTAACGGCAACATCGATGTGCCCCCTCCATTTGCCTTTCCTCACCACCTAAAAAAAATGGGACATAGTTTAGGTAAGAGTTGAAAAAATCAATGTAAGTGTAATTGAATAATATTAGTGAAAATGTTGTTACCCCAAACTGTCCACTTCCCAGTTCTTCTAGCAGAGATAATTCGGATGCATCAATTTCCCATTTGTCTGTAAAGTAAATGTCAGAACTAGTTTTAACATCAGACTTTTAATGAGCATTAACAACTTAGCAATGATCAAATTTAATAAATGTATCGGTACTTTTAATAGTTTTTGCAGCTATCCGTTTTCTACATTTGAGTTTTCATAATTCAGCAAGCAAAAAACAGAAAATTCATTTTATATGAAGAAGTTATCCTCTTCTATCGTTTTAGGGGCATATTTAGGGGCTACTTCAACTCCATTGTGTTCGATTCAATTGATCTCGCTCTACCTGTAGTGTAACGAGAAATTTCCTTAGTCCCATCCAGAAGGAAACACCTCGCTGTGCTACTTGTAGATATAATTGCATCGAATCGAACACAATTGAGTTAAATACGCTCTTAATTCTTTCCGCGTGCAGTAACTCTTTACTAAAGTAGTTCAGTATTTATTTTTACAAAATATCCTGTTCCACTCATTTATACCTCTGTTATTAATAATCTAATGTTCATAAGTAACACTAACAATGGATGAAAATAATTCTCACGTGTGGAACACGAGTACGGTTGTACGCATGTTTCGTAGTACTCACAAAATGATCACCTGCGGCACGGAGCAAAAAATATAGGTCCACATGTCTAGTTTTCTCTCACACTTTAAACAGTTCGAAACAATTAAGTTATTCAAAATTCACGAAAGTCTCAGTCTATGGAAAGTAGAACACAGTAGGAGCAGAGCCTTCTTTTCAACTGTATCTTTGTCGCATGGACCTTCTTCCAAATCGACTCCAACTGTTGCAAGGACAACCTTTATACGGACAAAGCCGAAAATGTGGCCAGGGCTGACCTCCATACTTTTGGCCCCATCTGACTTTCTTTTTTTTTTTTTTCTTTCCATGCTTCTTGTACTTGTCACGCGACAACAACAGCAGTAGAAACTTTAGTGTCTCTCGCAAAAATGGTGGTGCAATAAATTATTAGTTTTGTTCGACTTGCAGCAGAGCACAACATTAAAGGATTTTCTTGAAAATGAATCTTCTCTGAAACAAAATGGTTGCATGCTTTTAGGGCCAGTCATATCTAAGACGGCTATGTCTATGGAAAAATTTTGAAATTTCCTAACTTAAACTTAAGTAAATTACCATTTGATTACCGAAATATGTAATACATTCATCACATGTCCCATTATTAGTTTTGTTGTATAAAAATATTTATCTGTTTATTGCGTAATGCAGTTTCTTCAATGTATAAATATTTTTAATTGAAGCAGTTATACAGTGAGGATAAATAGAAACACTTAGTCTCCTTTGCTTTCCGGGCGATGATGTATTTACTTACACAATGCGAGTAGGCAGGGGGCCTTCGTGGACAATTTGTGTAAAGCGATAGCTCTGAGAGCAACTGTCCCTGAGCACAACTGTTAGTAAAGTAGAGTAAGAGTTTGATTCCCACCGGCACCCTGAGCATTTTATACTTTCTCTGTAATGTAAATTATACCATGAATTGTGCTATATGTGCTATGTGGGAGCATAGTAAAATGTCTGCAATAAAATTTACGTATGTAAAAAAAAGGAATTAAGTATTCCAGCTCATTTTCAGCTAAGTGAAACTGATTTTACGAAATATCAAAAATTAGAACGATCGTGCTGACGTTTCACTCTTTCCTTTGAATTGGAGAGAAAATCAGTTACGAAACAAAAAGAAAAACAGGGTGGTTTCGGTATTAACACCTTAAAGATGTATGAATGAAGAAGTAGTCAAGAAACAAAAGAGATGAGATGAGAGATTTACCGTGGCTGAGTGCAGTGGTGTTGGGAACGCAGTCTACAGGACTACTAGGATTTTGCTTTAACCTGGTGGCTAATCCAGCACTGTTGTGCTTGTGGTAATAAATAAGGTCTTCAATGGCAGCAAAGGCGTGCTTCTCAGATAAGTAGAACTCGCCTTTGTCGTTTGTTTTGATGTGGTAGTGCTTCACGTGAGGCTGTGAGCTGCAAGAAACAGAAACACTTCTTTCGAAGAAATCAAAACCTTATTAGAAAGATGTTTTTTTTTCATTACACAACGTCATTTTCAAAAAACATTTAAAATCCAAAGTATAAGATATAAAGTTTGATCGTGGATATTCAACACGTCATGCACATTTATGACAAATACCCAATCAGGCCACACGAGTATTGAAGGATAACCGTTTTTGTTTACAAACTTTCAACAAAACCCCTTAAAACGAAATTGCCCTTCAATTGCCCTTGAATAAAACGAAACAAAATCTGTCTTTTTTTTTTAGGTGTAGAAGTAATAGAAATCTTTAAATAAAACGTTTGGTTTTGTAAAAAATTATGTTTTGTAACTATAACTAATAAAATTTGAAAGCTATTTGTTGCTTAAAATTACATTTTGCAAATATATTTAAATGAAAAACGGTTATGTGGTACTTTTTAAGGTAATTATCCAGTCTACTTGGCCTCGTTTAAGTAATGAGCAAATATGATTATTACATTACTTTAAAGGCTTATGTCTCTTCTACGCCCCAGAAAAACAAGACAGTTTTTGTTTTTTTTAAAGCGAAATGTAGCGGCTTCTCACACTAGCATTTTCAAATTTTTATTACTTACCCTACAAGTTGCTTTTGGGGAGTGAAAAAAACCCATGTTTTCAGTTTTTCTTAAGTTTAAGCAATTTTTTCATAATAAAGAACTATCAGTATCGACTTATTTTTTTCTGTACTTCTAGTATGCATACTCAACTACAACACGAAACAAAATTAGCTTCATACAATAAATCCATCATCGATTGTTTTAGGCTCAAAATGACGAAAATGGCACTTTTTCAACCATGATTTGACAACGAAAAATTTCTAATTAGACCGTTTTCGTCATTTTTTCGCAATTTTTTCGTCATGAAGGACTACTAGTATCAACCTACTTTTTTCTGTGCTTCTAGTATGCAAAACTAACGACAACAGGAAAAAAATTAGCTTCCTACTGAAAGTCGCTCATCAACTTCTTTAGGCTCAAAATGACAAAAACGGCACTTTTTCAACCGTGATTTGACAACCAAAATTTTCCAATTAGGCTTAACCTAATTTTTTTCTTTTCATGCACAAATAAAAGTTCATTCTTTCACCTTTAAAACAAGACGTATTTGATCTTCTTACAAATTTAAATAAATTTACTAGAGCTTTTTGAAAAAGGATCAAAATAGCCAAATTTTACTCATCCGCTGAGCAAAAAAATAGCTGTATCTTAGCAATAAAATGTTTCCAAGAAAAAAAAATGGTACATATTACCTATCAAATTTCATCAAAATTAAAAATAGTGCGGCACGGCCCATTTGTTGATTAATATGGAATGCCCCATATACATAGATTGGTAGAGGGTTAATACTTACACTCGCGTGAAAAGAGACAAGGTGAACATTCCTTTCGATGAAGAGTTTCGGACAAGAAAAGTTCCTTCCTTATCTTCTCGTTTCAGAAGGATTTCACAGCGTTGACGACTCATGTCACCTACATACCAGCTAAAAAAAGGAAACCCAATTAATATTACTTAATATCGAAACTGTGATATAAGAAGTAGTGCATTTTAGAAAAATCACAAAAGCGACAAGGTGAATAACACAAAAATGCTCTAGGCCTGTAAGAAATAAATAATTACATTTGCTAAAAGTAAAAATGTAGTCAACGTTAAAAAAACACAAACTTGTCAAAAAACAAATGCAAAAAAAAAAGTTGCAGAAACGTGTTTCGGGCTAACAAGGGACCCCTTTTTCAAAGCAAAACGTGTAAGCTTCTTGATGCAAAGATACCCAACAAGCGCTGTTCATGTAACACCAAAACACGTGTCTGCAATTTTTTTTTGCAAATTTGTGCTTTCTTAACGCTGTTGATTGCATTTTTGTTTTCGGCTATTAGATCCTCTAAAGCTGCAAAAGTATTTTTTTAAAAATCTTGTATTAAAGAGTAAAGGTGGGGTATATAAAGGAAATAAGATTTTTGAAAAAAGTTCAATCTAATGCCATTCTTATGCAATTATATCTAGATTTTATACTAAGCCTCGTGTCACAAATTGAAATGGAAAACATCCTCGAATTGAAGAACATGGATTTATTGTTCAAAGAATGTACTGTAGTAAATCAAGATGTCAGCTTTATCACCTTGAGCGAAATAGTGTTGCTGGGTAGGGGAGATTGTGTACAATTGTGACTGTCCTCATTTTAGGGAAACTATGAGGAATAGTGAGAGGGGGCAAAGGGTTTGATGAGAGGGGTGTACGTCTTAGGACGAATTGCTATGTATTTCCAAACAGAAAGTTGATATTGTGGAAATGGCCTAAAACTCTGGAAGATCCATTTTGTCTTCAGCGTCAGCAACACCCTTTAAAATATGAACGTTAAATTCCTTAAGGTAATCTTTTCGTGTCTATTTATAGTAGTTACTTCCTCAATAAACAGGTCCGCCAATATTCTAAATTGAAATCATTTTTGCACAATGATTCATTATACCCCATCATGTACTAAAATGATTTTGTGATTACTTTTTGTTAATTTAAATGTCTGAAATTACATGAATATTTTTAGGATAAATCCGATATCAAAATGTAAAATAAAGAAAACATGAAAATATGACGACTTTGTTTCGAAAAGACTTTAAACGTGAAAATAGGCCAAAAAAGACCCATTTTTACTCTAATTTACCCTATTAAATTTGCATGAAGTTCAGAACTATTGAATTTTTTTTTTTTAAATCAAACTTTAGTTTTATTTCTTCTCCAATTTAAAAATAAATAAAAAATGAACTGCTGTGTGCATCACATGACTTCCTTTTACACTAATTTAATGTTATTTCCCCATTATTGACAATTTTAATGTGATTCAATAGTTAACTCTGCAAATATCACCAACAGTGGCCAAATTGAAACCAGATAAAAAAAAAAAATTGCCAAATTTGTCGCCTAGTTGGCGACTAAAGTTGGCGACCAAAAGACGGGCGATATATCGCCAAGTGTCCTTCAAATCATAACACCACTTGAGTTTGCATCGAAATTAACAATAATTTTCCCAAAAAAGGTGTAAAAGACCCCTTTAGAAACCCCCGAATGCAACCAAAAGGGGAGGTGCACAACCAGACCCCACTAGGAGCCTACGTACCAAACTTCAACTTTCTAGGACGCACCGTTCGTGAGTTATGCGACATACATACGCACATACATACGTACATACGGACGTCACGAGAAAACGCGTTGTAATTAACTCGGGAATCGTCAAAATGGATATTTCGGATGTCTATACGTTCTTAGGCACTCTTATCCACGTGTGGTCGGGTTGAAAAAGAAACTCTACATTCATTCGGGGGTGAGTAAAATGGAAATTAAGATCGATTTTTGAGTGAAATTTTTTTCGTGAATACAATACTTCCTTTTTTGCAAAAGGAAGTAATAAAGCATTTGCATGACGATTTTCGAACTGTATTCAAATGCAATTAATATTATTCTCAAAAAGCTTTTGTATCATTTTTCATGTAATCAGTCAATAACGGTTACATACAAGGGGCAAAAATATGCTTACCTGTGTTGGTTTAAAGACCTTGGCGATTTCTCTTCAACATAATTGCTAGGAATGTATCCGATGCCACTATAAAACAAATTTGAAGTTATTACTTCGATTTAGAAACATATTCTAGGCGCAAAAAAAGTTCAAATTTCATATATTGTAAATAAAATTTGATTGAACAAAGAAAATAATGCACGAGAGATATGAAATCTTTAGATGAAGGTATATATTTCGCTCGAGGCATTTTTGCACATATATTTGCACAAAAATCCCGAAATTTTTAACTTTGGATAAAATTCCGGGAAGGTATCATTCCGTATCATAATATGAAGAATCAACTTTCTAAAACGTTTCCTTGTATTAAAAAAAAAAAAATTATTTGTACTTGTTGCGGGTGTGATCGTACGCTCACACCCGCAATACGTAGAAATATTTATTTTTCATACTTTTTTTTTCGAAAGTTGATACTTCATATTATGATGTGTAGTATTTTCTTATATTCAAATACATCGCAATGAAAACCAAAGTTTAAAATTGTGGATATGACGTGCAAATATATGTGTAAAAATGTCACATTCGTACGAATGACTTTAACAAGGCCTGAATTGAATTGATGTTGCTGAAAACCACTCTGTTTTTTTTTTTTTTTTTTTTTTTTTTTTTTTTTTTTAGAATTTTGCGCGAGAAGAGAAAGTAATTGGTTTTGGCCTTGTGATTTAAAATTTACAAAAACAAACTCTTCTGTAGTTTACTCTTTCATACAATTTTTCCTCAAATGCTCAACGGGTTGTGATTCCACACGTAGAATGAAAATGGGCTTTCTGGGAGGAATGAAAGTTTACTTCAATTTAACATAAAGGTGGTCTATCACGAGCTGAACTGAATTGCATTCTCTTCTGAGTGCAAGTTCTAGAAGGCTTTGTTATTCCTCCCCATTTATTATTTCCCATTCATTTATGTTTAATGTGTCATCAACTGAGATTCCGTTCTTCATGCTTGGAAGTAGGATGTTGGTTGTGAAGTTTCGGTAATCGTGCCCGACTACTAATTGGCCTACTCAGGCTTGCTCCCGAGTACCTATTCCCAACTAGAAATGCTAGACTGTGAAAATTTCCAGGTTTAAAAAGACAGGTTTATTTCCCTGGGAATTTCAATTGAAATCCAGAGCACTAAAAATTCCAAAAACTTTTATGCCAATGCTTTTTGATCAATCACGATGGCTTATTGCTTTCATTTGACTGTTTTGATGTGCTATGATTTTATTTTCCCACCAGCAGCCTCTGCAGCACCACCGTCGACCGGCCGCCTCACGATGCTGCTCCTCTAGCGAGCAAAGTCCCCAGGCTGCGTCAATATCCTACACTTACACTCATACATACACGCACGTATACACAAACACATACACACACTCAAACACATACACACACATACAGACACCTACACACAACTACCCACACACTCATGCCTACACACAACTACCCACACACTCATGCCTACACACAACTACCCACACACTCATGCCTACACACAACTACCCACACACTCATGCCTACACACAACTACCCACACACTCATGCCTACACACAACTACCCACACACTCATGCCTGCACACAGACACAAACTTATATGCCTACACACACATACACATCCCCCCACACACACACTCATACCTGGACACAGACACAGACACACATGCCTACACACATACACATACCCCCCACACACACACTCATACCTGGACACAGACACACATGCCTACACACATACACACACACTCGTGATTGCGAAAAACATAATTTGAATTCAAGATGTCAAAATTCAAATAAATTTTTCTTTCTTTTTTTCTTTCATTTCTTACTTTTATTTTTCTTTTTTAATTCTATTCAAGAGTCACAGCTGACTACAACTGTATTTATGTCGAGGTCTGCATACTAAGTGCCTTGCCTCCATTATTTTATATACCGATAGATGGCAGCACCATCACCGGATCGAACAGTTAATGAGAATTTAGAACTAGTCCAAGAGCTAATTGCTACCTGGTGCTAGCACCCCCAGAGGTATCGTTTCACTTGGAGGACATTGAGACCACGAGCATATTTAACGTCGCCCAGTCCCCTTTAATGACGACGGTGGGTCTTCGACCAGCGGGGATCGAACCCGAGGCCCTCCGGCCCCGAGTCCAATGCCCTACCGATCAGGCTACCACGGCCCTCTTTTTTAATTATGCCCTGAAATTTCACTCATTTCCGTGTCTAGTTTCCATTTTACAAAATATTTTAAACACTAGAAAATCGTCCGTCAAGCTATGACGGGTGAAAATTGCTTCTACATTTGAACGAAGCAACTGCCTGTTTGGTGATATTTTGGTTGTTGAAATTTCAACCCTAACTCCAGTGGATTAAACCTCAACTCCAGTAGGCAGCGTTCACTGTTGACCACTTTTTCGTTTCTTCATTCCCCTGAAACGACACAGTCTCACCAGTGAAACAGTTATGTTACCGGATCCAGTTCAGCCTTGTCCCAATAAAGCCTTTCCCTGCATGTTAAACATTAATAAAAACATATTACCAAATTATCATGTCGTGGCGCGAGTTTATTTGTTGATGACGTCAGGAGCGTTAATCGATCATTGGCTATTACATATATGAGGATTATTTTCAATTTCTGTCTCGCAATTGTTCTGCGATTTTTAGCTTTAATAATAAAAGAAGATGGAAGTATCCTTATAATATGACTGGGATAAAGATCATCCTTATTATTTAAGTTTTAAATCTTTTTTCTCTGCATGTTACACTTATAACAAATGTAAAAACCCTACTGTACATAATTTACACAAATTATTAAAGTCAAGTGACAGTTGATGACGTTTTAGCATCTTCCTGCAGAATCAGACAATTTGTAGCAGAAACTCGCGATCTGTATCTATTCTAGGTCAAGTTCATTTTTCCCAACTTGAAATGCTTTTTATTGTCTATGATAAAACATAGCAATCGCGCTTGAAATTATGTAATAGTTGCCACCTTGAAAAATAAAAGCTTTTCTCCCAAAACATCCCGAGTTTTTTTCCCTTATTTCAATTTTCCAATGTTTCTTGTTACTCTTTTAACAACCATATCAATCTCTGTTCCCATCTCTGAGTCGAACACCATGTTTACTTATTAAGTGTTAACTGAAGGGTTAGCGTTGGCAAAACCTTCTAACAAATGTCACTAGGCTGCTTAGATAGAAAAGCACGAGCAGCGGTTTCCAACCGGGGGATAAATTACACTCAAAGGGGGTAAAATAGAGTTTTCTGAGATAAGTAATAAACTTTGAACACAACTTATAATGTGCATTAGGCAAAATTGCACCAACTGTATTAACATAGTTTTAGAACTAAGCAATCTCAACCGTCTCATTAAATACTTCTTGATTTACTAAAAAAATCTGTCGAAAAGCAGGCGTATCTTCGTCTGAAAAATTAAAATTTATTGTCTTATTTTAAGGAAAAAATGCAATGGAGAGTTTGTTTTTAGACTAAACTTTTTTGGGGATAATTGCTAACATTTTACCCACTGTGTGATAATAACTTTAAAAAAAAGGTTGGAAACCGCTGAGCTAGAGCAACAAGTCTGGGCGTCGCCTGGTGCTGCACTTGGCGTGGGCAGAATTTACTTAGAGAAATAAATGGGCTTACTTGTTACGGCCCTGGCCTTTGTTTCGTTTGATCCTTTTCCCAACTCGCTTTTATAAACTGTTCCATTCAGATCGTAAATTCTTGGTTTCGTGCATTCTTTGTCATTCCCTCTGTCTCCCCCTCTCTTTTACGCTATTTTATCTTCCGGTTCGGTTATTTTATATTACTTTCGTTACATTTCCAGAGATCAATGACTTACTCGGGTGAAAGCAAAAATCTTCAATAGCAGGCGAAAGGTTTTATGACACGTAGTACTTGTCTTTGAAATGGCAGTATAAAATTATATGGTTTTTATTGCATGGGAAGAAAAAAATAGCTGACAACTTTTTTTTAAAAATCGGAATCAAGCAATGTGCATTAATAAAAACTCAATTCTTTACATACCCGTACTTATTCTTTACCTTCCACCAGTGTTCTCTAGTATCGTCTTGTACTTCATATTCTTCACCCTGTAGGAAACATAAAATATTAAACATTTTTCAAATCCTAATTGTTGCGGAGTGAATAAAATTTCGTCATAAAAGTTAAAATATATGTCTGGAAATAAACCGCAAGCTTCTTTCATTGCTATTATTTGTTTATTTTTGCTTGTTAAGCTCCTTTTGTGTTTTAAATTTTTTCTCTTAGAATTAATTTTTTCATCTGTATTACTGATTTATATTTTTATTTCATTTATTTATTTATGTATTTATTTTTAAGGAATTGAACTTAGTTCACCAGATCTAGGGGAAGTGGAGTTATTTTTCCATAGACTGTTACAAAGCATACCGTAAGCAAGACATAGCAAAAGTTAAGAACGTAGATACAAACCACTCAAACAAGTAATGATTGAAATACACCGCCAGCTCAGTCAATTCCAGCCGAGGAATGCAGTTTCGTGCTTAATAGCACTCATCAGCCCGGCCTAGGAGTGACTGAGCTGGAGGTGGAAAACAACGTAAAGAAGCCTAGATTGCCAAACAAACTGGTAGCTTTAGCCCTGGCTATAGGGCGGTAACTTACTGAATAATTAATTATTGTTTTCCAGAGTCATACTGTTGCACAAAAAATTAAGATAAGAATTAATCTCCATAAAGGATATCTCGGGATAAGAATTAAATATTCTCGGAGAACGCAAAAAAAAAGTACCATAATTGCAGTCGTTGCTAGAATTCATCTTCACCTGCCGCTCTGCTATGGTAATTTGAAGCCTGTTCTTGAGAGCGTTTATTCCTTCTTGAAGAGTTCCTTGAAAGGGTAACCTAAATTTTTGAGGTAACCTTAACAAATCTCCTCAGCCATCATTGTCGGCATTCATTCTATCGGGAATGAATTGCATATGATGACGCCAAGAGATATTGAGTACCAACAAAGAACACCGCATAAGAGGAAATAAAAGTAACCACTGTAAACGAAATTTTAGGACCCAGCTAAGTGATGTTCGTTTCCCTTTTATGTAAAATCTTGCTTCCTTGAAATAAAAATTGTGCTAGATGCTCGAGAGTGCTTACAGAATGCCCGAGTGTTAGTGATAACTTTCTTAAATATGATCATAGGATGCATTTCATGCATCCCATTTTTTCTTTCGTTGACATGGACAACCTTTGAGACTGGTGTAGACACCTGGAGATCCATATGAACCTCTTTGGGAGCCACTAGTTTATAGATTATTAAGAGGAAATTTGGTTTGATTGCACCAAAGTGCGCTGAAGCTGACGCCTAAAAAACAGCTCCTAAAGCCGACATCTTTAAACAGAACAAATATTTGAAGCATTACGAAATTTATGAAATAATTTAGAGTAAAAGAGTTAGAAAAACTTTAGAATGAGTTTTCGACGTGAATACGATGATTGTCTTTTTTCCCCCTTGTTCATGCGTGCCATAATTGTGATCAGAAAGGTCCCCCCCCCCTCCATAAGGGCGGGCACATGTAAACAATTTAAGACCGTTTTTTAAAATACCATAAAGTTAAGAAGTACTCCATTTTAAAAACTTGAAAAACTCCATAATACAACGAAGAGGCTAATTGAACATGGACTTTTTTTTCTGAGAAACTAATAATATTTTTGAAAAAAATAAGGAAACAAAAAAAGTTCCTCACATGTGCCTCAATTTTCCCTACCTTTATTATTTTTAAAATACTTGTTTTCCCTTTTTACTCAGCATTGGATTTTTTTCTTTAACCCTTTTAGTAATATCATTGTTATTTACAGCAATTATTTTACTCTTCGAAAAATATTATTTTTTTGTGATATAAAAGCAAACAGTGGTGACGCTTTTTTTCACGAGCAGTCAAAATATAGGTGGAATCGGTACGAATTCAAAATTAACATGGAAATGAGAGATAAAGGAATTCAAACCTTTTCTAACGAGAGATCTCCTTCCTCGATGGCTTTAAACGGGTATAATGCAACGACAGTTTTGACACAATCCTTTTTCATCTATAAAAAGACAAAAGAAGTCGGTTAGTTTCCCCAGATGGCGAACGAAAAAAGTGTATCGCAAATAAAAATGCATTTGCATTTTATTTTCCGTGCAATTCTCTAGACGTTAGTATGTATTGTCCGCCTCAGCATTGTTAGCACTCGGTACACTACAAAAGTCAAACTATAGATACAAAATGGATGCATGTGGATGGGCGTGTATGTTCTTTATACAAATCCACAGCTTGCGATGAATCTATGCAGTAAAGGCACTATTGGGGAGTTCACAATGAGTTCTCCATAAGCGTACAAAAATGTCATCATTGCCCAAATTCGATCTGGATCCATTCGGTTGCAAATAAATCTTTTCAAACTCGACACTACTCCAAGTGGAAACAACAGTATGAATGCCTTAATAAAGTCTGCTTTTTAGCGGCACACCTCATAGACTAATAATAAGAGTAGACCGAGCTTTCCCGGACTTGCTGATGAAAAAATTGGTTCATGGATATATCATGTGACTAGTGGAAGGCTTGGCGAAAACTTTGGCAGCATGGTTTGTAGATGGCAACATTATCTATAGTTTGGCACTCGACATGTATTTTAAGACGTAATGTGTTTTCATTATAATTTTTTCCAGGTCCAGAGACTGAACTGTTTTCTTTTAATTATGCAATATTTTGACATTAATAATTAGTTTTTGATCAGTTTTCAGTAACTTTTATTTCATTTGGAACTGCTACGTCAGCCTTGGCGTGAACGTAATGGCGTAAACGTTTTGCGTTAACGCAAAAATGTACTAATCGGTATCTTAAATTGAAATTGTAGGTAAAAAATCTTACCGTTTGCCGATTCTTTTTGGGTGCTTGCATCTTTAATTGCTTAGAGAGTTATTGAAATTGACTAAAGAAAATGCACAATACTATCTAAACGAAAAACTCACTATGTTAACAAAATATTTACAACTTAGAATAACAAATTTACAAATCGGACTCTATAAAAGATCATTCTTCCGTGTTTCATCAATTCTATTTATTTTATTTCTCGCTGGCGTTGATCGTCTGCTACGATCAACGCCCGCTTTGCTAGGATATTCACCAGTCACATGATTTGGTTTATGAGCAGCAAAAAGGTTGCCATAGCCCAGTCTATTCTTACTATAAGTCTATGGCACACCTCACCCACAGCTAGAGTGACGTTATTGAGCGCTATATAGTACACGAAACATGGTCATCCCTAATATTGATTAAGAGCACTATTACAGCCTGACGGGTACATTTGTGTCATGCTTCAGTCACATGTGTTGGCAATCAAGAAGCAATTACTTGCTCGAATTACTTGCATTCTGAAGACAACAACTTTACGCATTAAGATAGGAATCACTTATAGCCCTTCCCCCCCCCCCCCTTTGCACGTGTATGCATTGCAGGTTTGTGCATCACAGCGTTGTTGCACAAGATACGACTTAGGTTGACCTACCCTCATCGATGTTTCATAGTTGGGCGTAAAAATGTGAGCAAAAAAATATTACACATACGATGGTATAGGAATATCTTAGCAAAAGTGGTCCAATCTTTGATTTGTTACGATTTAAAATTTCAATAATTGAGTAACTCTGCAGATTTTCTGTAGAAATCTTTTAATAAAAGAAGACATTTTTTCAGAAAGCTGGAGAATATTTGCAAATATTTTTTTTTTCAGAATTTTGTAAAGGCATCCTTTTTGAGCCCAGTAAGCTTCATTTGATGACAATTTAAATCTACTTCCAATTTTAAAAATTTGCAGAAAATTTGCATATTCTTGCAATATATAAAGTTTTTGCAGAATTACTCAATCATTGAAACTTCAAATCGCGACAACCCTATGATTGGACCACTTTCGTTTAGACAACCATTTATCAACGTCTTAGCAGTATTTTCAGCTACATTTTTATATGCAGGGTGAGTCTAGACTCTTGGGCAGAACTTTAAGGGGTGTTAGAAGGGACAATAAGAAGCAAGAATTACATAGGAAGATATGATCACAAACTCGATGCTTGCGCGCGGCATGCACACAAAGATAGAAACTAAGGAATGTAAAGCAGCTCACAAATTTATTACACAAAGAAGATTTTACACAACATTTTAGTTTTCAAGAAATGTTTAGAGTAGTTGTTAAAAGTTACAGCCTGTAGTTGCTTTAATACACGCTTCGCTACAAAGCGACACATATATTACTTTTGTATGTCATTGCGATGCATATATTACAGCTACAGGCCAGAAATTTTAACAATCGCTTAAAACCTTTCTTTAAAATTAAAATTTTGTGTATAATCGTCTTTGAGTTATAAATTTGTGACCTGTTATGAATTCATTAGTTTCTGACTTTGCGTGCATGTAGAGTGTCGGCATTACGTTTGCGACCATATGTTAAAGGATAATTCTTGCTTATTTTTTTATCATCCTCCCTGACACACCTTAAAAATTTGCCCAAGAGTCTAGACTCAGAGGAAACTTCATGAGGGTAGGTCAACCTAAGTCAGATCTTAGACCATGACTGTTCCACCTGTTAAAGAGTATTTTATAACAGTCGATAATAAACATGTAATAATTGGAAAGTTGAATCGAAGTCTTAATTCAATCGATCATGTTACAACATCTCGGAGGGCAATTCTTCGTGGATTTCGGCAGAGAAATATGTGTCTGACTATGTGTACATGATGCTTCTGTTTTGCCTCCTCCAGAATTTCAACTTTCCTTCACACTTTATCCAGGCTTAGGACTGGCAGCATTACTGCTGGCGTGTTTAAAAGTTGGAGGTAATAGGAAGCAGTGACACACATTTTACCGAAGCATCATATCTTTCTTCAGTGTTTTCATCTGTTTATTATTTAAATTCACCCCCAAAATACAACGTATTTACTCTCAGTTCATTATGTTTGTGAATGTGGTTTTGCTGAAATTGCTGTTGCCAGTATTTTTTCAAAAGTAGTCTTAGAAAATGAGTTTCAATAGTGCATAAATAGTTCCGTTGGTATGAAAATCAAATAAACCGGACTAATTTCAACAATAGTAAAATACACCAAGACAAAGCTAAAAGTTACATAGACCTCATGGACTCATGCAACAGAATGATGGGATACGATAAATTAAACTGCTATGCATTCGTTCTCATCTGGCAAGGGTAAGTTTGCGAGTTTATCACTGAGTAAAGCTTCGATAAATCGTCTCGTGAAAACTTTAACCGTATATAGTAGATATTGTTTATTTGGAGAATCATTTTATACATTTATACATTTCATGTACAAAAGAGGCTATAAAATGAACGATATTATAAGAAAAAAATAGACTGCTGAGTTTTATGCCAAGATAAAGTGTTTGCGAACATATATATCGTTTATTATACTTTTCACCTGTATCCGTGCTTCTGTAGACTTTCATGGTTTCTAAAAGAGTACAAATTATTTTCCTCAAGGATTTATTCTTTCACGTCGATGCAATAAAATTTGCAAAATCATAACAAAAAGATTCATGTGAAATGATACAATAAAAATTTGAATTTTAAAACGTTTTTAAATAGCTTCATCATTTATACAGTAGAGCTTCGATGGAACAATAGTGGATACAATGCAATGCATGCCTAGAGACATGTTTCGTAATATCGAGAGTTGATATGCTTCAATTTTAAAGTAATGTTCATTGTGTTTATGACACAATGATAATTTTTAAAAAGATTAAAACGTAGCTGTTGGAGACTGGGCGTAAGCTTGAAACCCATTCTTCACTCGCTGCAGGATGGGTACGGGTTTCATCATCTAAAAACTACGCATTCAAAGATCTTCAAACGCAATTTAATATCATGAGGTTGAAAGAAATGCTTTTACCAGTATTTGAAACTGAGTTACTGTTTGCAAAAGGACTTGATATAGCAATCGTTCGAAAAACATAGCTTTAAAGAAGTTCGAAGCGGTCAAGAGTATTGTTGCAGGAGATTTATCATTGTATCGGATATTGTCTCAGCAAAGCTTTACTGTATACTCACACGCACGCGTGCACACGAGTGCGCACTCTAGTGCGCGCATACACACACACGTACGTTACCGTTAAAGAGCTTGAATCAGTTAATCCGCTTGATTAACTAGTCAATCGGTTAAAGTGCTAAAAATTGTTACATTTTTCTAATTAACAAGACAATCCTTACATAACCAACTAAGCATTATTTAGGAAGAAAATAAGACATTTTTTTGGAACAGCAGCAAAGCTTTCTGTGCCCTTAAAGAAACATAATATTGGGTATTTATTTTTCCATTCATAAAGTATTAAGTTAATACAATCAAGCAATCAACAAATTGGATGATAGAATCAGTCGTCAATAAAAATTAAAGGGCTCTACGACTGATTACCGGAGCAGTGAAGACAACACTTATTGACTGCATGTTACTCAGCACTGATAAATAGACCTCTAAAGATGATCTTTGAAGAAAGAGCTGTTCTCCTATGGGAAAGAATACTTAGAATGCCTGGGTGTCTGTCCCTGTGGAACCAGGACTCTCTGGTCGGCGGGAGAAACTTAAAATCACAAAAAGGTTTTCTCCAGGGAGTAGCTGATATTTTTTCTAAACCAGATTTAAAATATGAGACTGAACAATTTCCTCCCTCCATAAACCCCATTTCTAAAAAAGGTTTCTCCATTCGCCTTAATTTGATTAAGAATGTGTTCAAAGAGGAGACAAATGATGTAGTGTTAAGAGCTCTTGCTCTCAAAACAATAGAATCCTGTTACCCCAAAGAGAAATGGTTGAGAATATATACTGACGGCTCTAAAGTGAATGGATGTGTTAATACTGGTGCTGGTGTTTACTGTGAACTTTTTTCCTTTTCCATTGGCAACCATAGATCAGCTTTCGATGGCGAGATTGATGCCATTTGCCAGGCCCTGTCACAGCTCCTCTTTTTCAAAAGCAGTTGTATTAACGGACTCAAAGGCTGCACTCCAAGCTATCGATACACCTAGCCACTCCCGAACTTTAACCACCGATAATGTTTGAAGCTCCTTAACCGGCTTGCCAGAAATAATAAGACAGTTGTTCTTCAGTGGAATCCAAGGTAATGAGATGGCCGATTTTTTGGCCAAAAAGGGAGCATCAGTTCTTCAGAGAACCAATCCTAAGCTTCCATTTAGTAACATCAAAAGCTTAATAAAGAAAATCTTTAAAGACACTTTTCACGAAGAACTCAAAAATCGCAACAGCAATAAATAATGGTTTGAGCTGATTCTGAATGTCCCTAATTGTCCTAGGATGAAATCTGTCGCCATGTTTCGTTTATTATCTGGCCATGATTGCCTACGAAAACATCTCTGTCGTATCAACGTGGTTCCTGACCCTTTCTGCACTTTGTGTGATCTCCACGAAGTAATGGACATGCCTCATTTGTCCAGATGTCCTGCTCTCCCTCGGACATCCATCTGGGAACGCTATTGGATTGCTCGTTTTCATTTATAGTTTTGTTGTTATCCTTTTGATATACAACTGTCTTTAAATGTGCCATTGGAAATAAAAAAAAATAATACAAAGAATCAAGTGACTTAAAATATTATTTCAAGTAAGAAAATTAACATAATAATATTTGTTTAATTTTCATTACCTAAAGAACCAAGTTAATACCATCAATGAAAAAATAAGTGGACAGCATCAATCAACAATTATTACAATACAAATAACCAATACGATTGAAGCATTATTACTAGTCAAATTAATGAATGTGCAAAACATACGGTAGGGTAGACTGCGGCACGTTTACGCAGTGCCTTTTTTTTTTCAAAACGAATTATAACTGGAGAAACAACGGTCATAACAGATCGATGCTGCTTCCTAGCAATAATCCTCACAAGTTTTTGAGCATCAGACGAGCTTCGGTCTAGCATGCGGAAAGAATAATCCGTTTTCTACCAAGTCGAGTAAATTTTGAGTTGAACGCTATAAAGCTTATTGTTAATAAATAATACTTAGTTAAGAAAGAACAAATATATAAAAATCAGCAGAACTTTATCCTTTTTTGAGAATTGTATTTGTATGAACTGAAATGATATTAAGTTTTTTTTTGCACGTTAAAAATAAATCCAAACTTGGCGACGAGGCAAGTTTACGCGTTGATGTCTGGAGCACCTTTACGCATGTTATTACTGCGTCTTGCTTCTAAAGGTGCCCTGGTGCTCTTTTCGCTCCGAACTGTCTCAAAGTTTTTTAGTATTTTCAGGTTTTTTAGTTTTGAAAATCACCATTTAATTTTTAATTGAGTTACAAATTCGTATCTTATAGTTTACAATCATGTAGTGCTGTCTTCATGCCCGTTCAGCTTAAATCATTGATTCATTTTTCTCTAGTACATTAGATACTCTTTAGATGCAAATGTTAGCATACTTGCTGACTTTTTTTTGGGGGGAAATTTCAAGAATTCAGTCTGTTATTACAAGGAGTTGGTTTTCATTGTTTTCATTGAGGATGATAGAGTTGAAGCAGTGCTAGACATGTTCAGTTCAGGGAGGCTAGTTCAGTTTTTGAATGCAATGAAACCATACGAATTCCTCGGTTTTCTCACTAGCCTTTAATTGGAAAATTCAATAAATTTGTAGGGAACGTTTCATCGAGCGTATGCAGACGTCTAAAGTATTTATGGTTAATTTTCGATGTTTAGTTTCTTTGATATTTGAGTGTGACGAAGAGCTATCACTCTTCTCTTGTGGTGTAAAGAAAATGCATAGAAGTGCGATCACGCTACTGTTTGTTGCTTTAATTTTCAAAAAGAAATAGTTAATGACCCAAAAATGCCTCAGAGAGTGTGAAAAAACATTATACTTGCAAAGGATTTCCTTGATGAAACTTAAGGGTGCGAGGTACACAGTAAAAAAAATCTATGGATTTAGAACTTGCCCTTAATTTGCGCTGCATGTAAAAAAAAAATTCATGAAATTTGTGCAGTAATTTCTCTTGTAATAAATGAGCATAAAAATATTTGTTTGACAAAATCACCTTTTTTTCAAATAATTAGAGTTATTTATAGGCATTTTATTGTTTACAAAAATGAAGTTGGATAAAAATAACTACACATTTTATTTCGCACTTTAAGCAAAAGAGCAAGAAAATTCTCCAGCACTTAAACAATTAATGTCCACAGTCTTTCTCGAGCAAACAATAGACTCGTAGTCCTTTTAAGAAGACATAAATTTAGAGATCTATTTAATTTTACTGGCAGAAAAAAAGAACATTTTGTTTGTCCGAGACAGATTTCTTCAGGACTTTTTAAAGGTAATTCTTTCATACTTCTAAATCTGTGTTACAAATAAATGTACAGTTGTGTCAGAAAAGAACATTAGAAAAATTTATTACCCTCTTAGATAACATTTTTACTTGAATAGCAGATTTTTTTTTTTTTTAAACTAAGTACTTTTCATAATGCACTCAGAAAGACAAAATAACTTTTCTGGGTCAGAAAGAACAATTTAAGTATTCCCATAGTTTCAAAAATTCCAAGAAAATAACACCACAAACGAAGAAAAGTGCGGCTCAAGTCATGAAGAGAATTTCTCATCATTATCAAGCTTTCAATCATAACTTTGAGTGTTGAAACATGCATATTTTTCTTATTGGGAAGGTTTGGTTTGAAATGATTAAAATCGCACTTTTCTTCGTTTGTGATGTCATTTTAATGGAATTTTTGAAAACTACAGGAATACTAAAATTTTCCTTTCTGACCCAGAAAAGTTATTTTGTCCTTTGGAGTGTTTTGAAAAGTCCTTACCTTTTTTTTTTAAATTCTGATATTTTGTTCTTTTAAGTGTAAATGTATTTCAGAGATAGAATCATGTTAGCACATCACGGAACTTCACCTTATTTTCTTATATAAATGTTCTGTTCTAAACGAAAAAAAAAAACATACGTGTCTAAAACTTTAGGCAGTTGGTACTAAAAATTAATCCTTGTTCCTCTCTAGAATTTATTTGTTTGCTAATTTAATTAAAACCATTTAAATATTAAAGGTTTCCCAAACTAACTTATGTTTCAAAACAGGCAAGTTACTCGTTATAAAAAACCTTATAAATGTTCCTTTACTTAGCCCCGTTATCGATTATTGACATAGATGAGAGCAATGATAGGGAATGTTTTTCATGCTTGCTCCAGAGAAGCCATCATTCAAAATTGTCATCATAATTACTGTTAATATTACTGCTGTAAGGCAACGAATGTGTGTCACAATGGGTTTTATATTTAATCATTTAATGGGAAAATTACATAAAATTTTCTGTTTTCCATCCTAACCGAAACAATAACTTTATTTTAGAATTTCATTTTTTTAGTGTTAAGTTCTACATTAAATTAAGCAAATCATTTAGTGAAATCTTGAAGTCTCCATATGGTCTAGATGCTGAGATGTAAGCAAAAGCAGGCCTCAGATTTTTCCGTGACAAATATGCCGCGTATAATAAAAGTGCTTAAAAAGTATTTTCAACACATACAGAAGGAAATTAAACGCTGAATCAAATGTAAGACTGAAAGTGCCAGATATTTTAGTCAAACTTTGAACTTCTTTATTCCACAACCATCACATTAGAAGTTTTTTTTTTCCAAAATTAAAGGCATAGTTTAAAAAAAATACTGGTTTTGTTTTTAGTTGAATTAATTTTACGTTCATTTTCAGAGGGCATTTCAGTTCGTACTTATATATATTAGTTCTGTTTTCGATCTTTTTTTGCGTATGAGGTTTTTTTTTCTTTCATTTTTTTCTTTTTGCTTGTTACTTATTGTTTATCTCACAGGGGTTCGCCAACTTCTTTTGGAGCTTGAAATCAGTTCGCAATGGAAAAAAGGTTGGGAACCACTGCCCTAGGCGATACCTGGGAAGCTTTTGAATCCGGACGCTAACGCAGCAAATCAACTATTTTGCACATTAGCTATATATAATAAGCTATTGCAAAGGATCTGATATGGCGCCTCACATGAGAGAAGCTAGGGAGTATCACAGCACTAAGGCTCGGCCTGAGAAAGGCCCAGAATGAAAAATGTGATTAAAGCTTTTTTTTTCAACTATTGGAAAAAATTGAAGGTACCCGAGGCAAAATACTTGGACCAAAGTATCCGGGAATTTGAGAAAAGGTTTAGCAGTACTGTTCGACCACCAATGAAATAGAAAGATTTATAAACGAAAACAGACGCATCTACTAGTTTGCAGGGAGGCCAGTGTGCCATAACACATCTGCGTTTATTCTTGCAAGTTCTAGCTATTTTGTTCTAGAGATGTGTCGTTCATGAACGAACGGGTCAAAAAGAACGAATCCTTAAAATGAACGGATCTGTTCGTTCACTTAAAAAATGAACGACCGTTCTTTTGAACGCTGAGTAGTTTGGAACATTGTATTGATGCACTTGTGATAAAATCTCATTTTTAAAATCTTTAAATTTCTAACTCTCATTTAAGCTTAAATTTCCTTTTCTCCGTGCAGTATAATATATCTCAGCAAAAACAACCCTGTTGTAAAAATTTCCCCGCCAAGAAAACCTTTAACTCTTCCCCACAAATATGAAAGCCTTCATCCTAAACCAAAAAACCCTCAGCCTTAAAAAGTCATGATATCTAGTTTGCCCGCCAAGTATCTGCCAAACTATCATCCTCCCTGTTTTCCTTTTTCATCACACCTACTTCCGTTAGATCCTCCTCCTACCTTCAGCTCCTCAGTAATATGGATAGATCTTTTAAATTGTTTCTCTTCTTTGGCGGGAAGCTTTTCTAGTTGAGGTGGTTGCTTGATGAGCAAAAAGCTTTTTCCTACAAAGTTTGTTTGAGCCAATTCTCCTCACAGTTCGGAATTGCCTTGAACTTCCCCGTAGGCGCTAATGTTAAGTTTTTTTGAACTGTTCAAAATTGAACAAAAAATAGTTCAAATCAAAAAATGAAATGTGGGAATGAGGTGTCCCTGCCGAGATCTTTCGAACAAAAAAAAGTTTGTTCGAATCGGACTATTCATTCAAAAGTTATTAGGGGGGGGGACAGACAGACAGACCGACAGACATTTTCCCCCATCTCAATATCCTACTTTCCAATTTTTAATTTTTAGATATTTATTTGATTGTTTTATTTTTTGACTTTTTTTTGTTTTTCGCGATATTTTTAAGATGCATTAAGCCTTCTTTCATGCTTTTTTCTTCTTTTTCTGACTTTTACTGGGAAAATAAGCTAAAAAAAGAACAGAAAAAAAAGAAATTTCGTATCGGCGAAACTGGAGGGGGGGGGGCGGAGGAACTGTATTCTAATCTTATTCATTAATGTTTCTTTGCTTAAATATAAACAAACTACATAGAATCTTAAAACAGAAAGCCCAATGAGATAAGTCCGCGCGCATTCGCAGGTGCTGTGGCAAATTTGGGATATCCGCGATTTAACATCTAGTTGCAACTGTTGGATCTGTTTTATTAGTCTTGATTAAATTTCACTTCCAAAGACAACTTTTGAATAATCGTTAGATCTTAGATCTGTTCTGCCAGCCTTACAATTGCAGTCAGAGATTAACAAACCCTATAAGCTGAGATTAAGTACATATGAATTTAGGGCAAATTAGTGATTTTCAAACTTTAATTACTTCGGCCCATGATGTCCCTGGGGTTTGAATTTTTGTGTATGTCCTCAATGCCCCCCCCCCAAGAATATGTATACAAAAAATCATTACCATAGCCTCCCGGGGGGCTACTGCAGAACCCCGAGAAGGTACGATTTGTGGGGTAAAAACAAGGGGGGAGGGGGGTCAAATGGCACAAAAGGCACATCAGTAGGGCACAAGGAACGTGTGTGCGAAATTTTACCTTGATTCCTTTTTTCGTCTGGGCTGATGCCCTGTCAAAGAAAGCGAAAGCTTTTTTGAACAGCAATTTTATAACTTAAATTCCTCCTCCCCCTGATAGTCCAGGAGATTGTATTTTGGTTTACGGCGTCAGGGGCCACTAGAGATTGAGTGTACCAAAAATCAACTCCGGGGGTCTTCATGAAGCTGAGATACAGAGGAGTGAAAAACCCAGAAAATCCCAACTTGTTCTGTCGTGTAAACTATTCTTGGTCGCTTTTATTTTCTTTCGTCTTTGGCAATAGATTTGCTTTTGCTAGCTTCTGACGTTTGGTTTCCTTGGCGGCCGGGACGCTCCCGCGTCCCGTGATTCTTTTCGAACCTTTTTACTTTCTGCTTTTTATACATCATTTTTCTTTAACCATTGCAGTTCATTTGTACTTTTCCAATGTATCCATCAGTAATGTTTTGTGTAATCCGTTTGGGCTACTAACAAAATGCCCTTTTCCTGTCCCACACAACTGCAAAAAGCCTTCTCATGCTTTCTGTCGCAAAAATTATTTCTAAAAATATCTTTTATCACAACTCTTGCTATCCTTTTGTTTTCTATAACATCCCTTTCAACTGCCATCTATATCAGCAGTTCCCAACCCATGGGCCGCTGCTCACAAGTGGGCCGCAAACAACGTGTTACTGGGCCGTGAACACTGGTCAAAAATCTGAACCAAGATAAATCTTGGTCTTAATTTCCAGTTTTTTGCAAAAATTCACTTATTAGATGTACTGTCATTCAAAAACTCTCCCTGGCTCATCGCCAATAAAGAACTTTAAGATTAAGATTTTTCTTATTTCTTAGGAACTTTCCCCTATAATTGAAGGTGAAATCTAATGAATCAACAATTCTTTTAGAGAAAATTGCCAAAGAAACTAGTAGAACTTCAAGCTTCAAGTCAAAAATGCTCCTCCTTTGCTGAACTGGCCAGTGAGTTGAGACACTTGAGGGGTTTTTCGACAACCTACTTATTTGAATAAGACTTTTCATTGCAGTTTTTGTAAAAAAGTAATATGGAAATGTATTGAATGTTTCGCGTTATTTGAGACTAAAACTATCCAGTTTCAATCCAGATATCAACTCTCTCGTAGAGAAAAATCAGCGTCAAAAATCTCATGAAGCTACCAAAGACCATCCCCTCCGAAAGTACATTTTGGCGGTGCAAGTAATATATAGTAGTTAGTGGGCCTCAATGGTGCTTTCTACAGAACTGGTGGACCGCACAACAAAAAATTATTAAGTAAAAACAAAAAACCCAACTGCGTAAAAACCAAAAAAAAACTAAAAAGAAAAATATATAAGCCCAGTAGTTTAGAATGTTAAGTACTACTGAATAACTACACCGATGAAATAGTTTTATTACCGTACACAGATAAGACAAATCATAAATTCGAAAGCAGAATAGAAGGATCAACAGTCGGGGCCCATTCCTTTCTGATTCAAGGAACCCCGTAAAATTTGAATGAGCCCCCGACTGTAGATCCTTCTATTCTGCTTTTGAATTTATGATTTGTCTTATCTGTGTACGGTTATAAAACTATTTCAACGGTGTAGTTATTCAGTAGTACTAAATAACATTCTAAACTACTGGGCTTATACTTTTTTTTTAGTTTTTTTTGTTTTTTACGCAGTTGGGTTTTTTGTTTTTATTTAATAATTTTTTATTTGACACTTTCTGGTTAATTTTCACTTATTTTGACTTAGTTATTATGATTATGATACGGTACATTTCGCAATCTTGTCATTTCATTGAGAGAGTTTGTTTGTATCGTGAGGTCTATTAAGTAACTTACGATGGTCTAAACTACTGATAATTAGTCCCTCTAGGGACCTAACTCCGCTTAAAGCTACATGTGCTTGACCTTCGGCAAAAATGCACGAACTTAAGTCAACCACAGCACAGCTATATAAACAGCCTGTATAACTCATGATGACGCGAAATCGGAAACTTCGTGAGTCAAATCTTTTTCGCAAAACTAAAAAAGCCTGTCGAGAAAGTACACGTTGCGAGACTCAGTCCCTTGAATCGAGGCAAAAACAAATGCAACATGTTAGATATGAAAATCGAATTAGTAGACTTTCTTTCTTTTGGTGCTTATTGCATGGTTTTATTTTGATGAGGACTACAATCTGAGGATCTTGCCTTTGTTACGCATAATATACTTTTTATTACAGTATAGAATACAAATAAAGAACACATGAAAGAATTTACATCAGAAAGAGGGGAAAGTACATCCGGAACGAAGGTGTCTTGACCCACCGCCTCAAGTGGGACAAGCAATCGCTTAGACCACTCTGCACAAAAACATTCAGGCAGCGAAAACTACCTGCATTTGTCGCACGCAGGTAGCGTGCGACACAGTGTGCAACACCAAACGTGCGGCGATCCCGAACTGACAAAATATGGCAACTGGTTGTTGATATGGTGAATTTTGATTACTGTCATGTGTTTAGTGACTCTCCCAAGGTTAAGACAAATCGATTGACGTAAGAATTACCAAAATTAATCAAGGCGTTTAGCTCCTAGAACGCCGCATTGGAACAGACATACATACATAGACTGATAAACACATTACCCGCCTTTGCGTCGCGCACGCGCAGTCAGGTAAAAAGGTTGCGAACCGCTGATCTATATTGATTTGGCATTGTTTTTAACTTACTTGACGATTTCCAAGTCGCTTCAGAGATTTTAAAAAGGATTATTGCTGTATATTGTTTCCCCACTTAAAGTGTTGCGGTTTTTTTTTTCTTCTGTTCTCATCTTTATATTGTTGTGGAGTAATTTTGAAGCTCCCGAGTATTTTTGTGAGAACTTTTTTAAATTATGTTATCTGGTACTCCGGCTGAGATACCGGTGTATTTGTTGTTACCTTTTTCGTTATACATGGTCTATTGCTAATACTATACGTATACATACAGTGCTGTGCCTGGAAAAGTTTATTAATTTAATTTTTTGACATGCTGAAATGGAACCTTCGTTTTTTGGAATGGAAAACATATCTTTCCATTTGGCAAATGAAAAATATCTTACAAAATTAACTATAATCGCGTTATACATATAAACCTGAATACAGTTTTTTGATTCATTTTTCATGGGCATATTTCCCTACTTGTATATAATTTTAGTTATCTTTCCTTTAAAGAATATTACTGATCAATTGAAACATATCGAATGTACGTGAGTATGTCGTGCAGAGAGATTACCTGCGACATTTTTAAATGAACGAAGTCGTTCAAATGAACGAGTTAAATGAACGGATCATTAAAAAGAACGACATTGCCCACCTCTATTTTGTTCTGTTTAGAAGTGCAGTGTTTACGAAATCAATGTGAAAGTTTCGGATGGATATTCTAAATGAAATGACTTTATAGCAAGAATTAAAAGCAGAGTCACATGGAAAGGAGCGAAACAAGTGTATCAAAACCCCCTCAATATTTTTTCTTTTCCCTTAATTGACTCATTCAGATAGAATCGTCTTATAGGAACTAATTACTGCAAGGGCAAGTGGAGCAAATGTTCAGGACCGACTGACAGAAGGAAGCCCCAAATTGGTAAAAAATTTTCATTATTTTGCTTCCCAGGTTAACGAAAAAGGTTTTTAAAACGGAAAAATACTATGTTTCGTTCTTCACAGGAAGATTACTTTTCTTGGTCAACATTTAAAAAGAAAAAAAAAGTGTTTGACTAGAAAAGGGAGAAATTTATTTTCTAGTAACTAGGTAAATGCTGTGTTGTTTTACTACATATAGTTTTTTAGTATATATATGCCCAGACACTTGCATAACATTTTTCTTCTGTTATAGTCTAATTTTTTTCGGACTGTCAAAATAATGTATAGGCAAGCGCGAATCCAGGACCATAGGCAAGTCCATCATTTCAAAATTTTTCAGGGGGGATATAGGGCATAAACTCAATATACTTCATTACGGAAAAAATGCATAATTGCACTATATTTCAAAAATCTAGACTGGGTTAGTTGACCCCTCCCCCTTATCCTCCAAATGACGACCTGGTCCAAAAACTGCAAATTGGGGACTTGAATTTCGAAAACAAGTGCACCTCTGGTGAAATATCTGCACCACGCCCCAAGCCGTCATAATCAGATCCTGTCGTCCTAACTGGCTGTTCGCCAATTTCAACGAGAAACTTGACCGGACAGTATTAATCTCGGGACGTAGAAGGGAAAATCGTTTTTCCAAAAACAAAGATCTTTCCACTCTACTTCTAGCGCAGTGGTTCTCAACCTTTTCACTACTGAGGACCTCTTGGTACTCTTCCGAATCCTAAGCGGACCCCATACAATTGAAATAATATTTTCACATTTATTATAATAGGTAAAATATAATAAATCAAAAAGTTTTCTATAATAAATTTAATTACAACTATAAAAATTGTATCGATTAATTTTCATTAGCTGTTCACTGACCACATGAAAATTTCTCGGGGACCACTGGTATTCCTTTGACCACAAGTTGAGAATCACTCTTCTAGCAGACGAAACAACACAAACATAGGTAATCCCTATAACTCGAAGTAAAAAAGGGAGCGTCACGCTTTGGCTGGATAGTGGATGGGTCAACAACTGGCGACCGAGTTGTGGCCATGCGAAGAGCGTGACGCAGTCGGAGAATCATGGACTATTGTTCAATGACCACTAGCAAAGGTAGATGGAACGGATATGCAGTGGAGCGTTCATCAGCTTATTAAACTGACTGCTCCTTGAGGAGCTAATCTCCACGACTAACGACGCGCTTTTTAAATCTTTCATTTCCCCGTTTTCTTCCATTTCCACCAAAAACAGTTAGAACAAGCAGGCCGTGCTTCGCATTTAAAAAGAGGCTCGGCTTAAAGCCAGAGCTTCGAATCGAAACTGAACCGAAAACCCTGACCGAAACGGGAGAAAACCGTTACTTTGGTCGGAACTAAATCCGGAACTGAATCGAAAAATAATACGGTTTTAATTCGGTTCGATATATCTTCAGCCATTTTGTTACTGTAAGAAACTTGTGAATATTTTCCTACTTAAGTTCAACCATATAGTTATCATTACATTGCTACATTTATGATCGAATTGTAATTTTAGTATAAATAAGAGCATACATAAAACAAAATTATCCATTCCACACTCAACCAAAAATCGAAAACCGTTACTTTTGGTGGAACAAAAACCGGAACAGAACCGATACATTTTCAGTTGAAGTGGAACAAAAAAATTACGGTTTGAAGCCCTGCTTGAATCGTTTTTTCTTCTACTGAGACGTAGTGTCAAAACCAGCTCAATACATGAATTTTCAAAAGTTTGCGGTTTTGGTTTTTTTCCTTTTTTCTTTTTTTTCATAATTTTATATTTTTTTCTATACTTCAATGCAACAGAGCTATTTCAAACAATTCTCTCTGATCAGGTCGAAAACTGGTGTCAAATTCTATTTCACTGCAAAATCAGCTTAATCCGTGCTTTTACCATATCACTATTGTAGAAACATACGGGATCGATCAACAATGTTATTATTAAAAAATGTTTAATCAACTCACGATTTTTACTGTATAGGATATTACATGGCATAAAAGTGAGAAACCACGTGAATTTAATTTTAATTTGAATGGAAAATCAAAAAATAAAAAATGGAATAAGGCCGATTTATTTCAAAACCCTCTATCTGAAACATTTTTATCTGTAAATAATTATTAATATTTCAACATACCAGCTACAAGCAGACAACTGCATTGTCCAGTGTCACGTTGCTTTACTTATCACTGTCACCTCTTGCTGAATACAATATAGGAGTCACCCCTTGTCAGGAGTTGCTCCCTTCTGTCTTAATTCCTACTGGCTAAGCGACAGGATATTATTTCCACCAAGTGTCATCATTAACAACGCCAATCCGATCAAAAGAGAAATCAACTATACCATATAAGTTGTTACTGTTATTTTGTTACTAATATTATTAATACTGATATTATTATTACTGATATTATTATTACTATTATTATTATTACTATTATTATTATTACTATTATTATTATTACTATTATTACTATTACTAATATTATTATTACTTTGCTTGATTTATAATGTAATTGCCATGGCAAAATAGCAAATGAGAGGCTGCAGAGACACGTGACCAGAATTGAAACTACATTTGAGCGATTCCAAAGAAAAGTAGACATGTTTTCCTGTACGTGACAGCTCCATGTTTCGTTTCAAAACGCGTAATATTTTTTTTTTTTTTTTGTTTACCAAAGAAGTCGCGGATAATTTCTGAGACAAAACACTTTGTTTCTTACATATTTTAAATATTACTTTTGAAACAAAATATAGTGCAGTCACGAGCAGGACAAACTGTCATATTTTCTGTGGAGTGCCCTAACCTTTGTCTATTTTTGAAACTAACCCTAGAAAATAGTGAGTAGGAAATCTAAGTAGCATATATTTTTCAAATTTTAACAACAAAGAATTCGGAAGATATTTTTCTAGAATTAAGAAGTCTAAAACGGATGTCAAAAAAGGGTGCTCCGCACTTGACAAGTAAATTTAGTTTAAAAAATAAAAATTAGAAAATATATTGAGAAAACATTTTTGGCTGCACAAATCACACAAGTACAGTCCTTTCATTATGAAGATTTTTTTTTAATTTTTAGCCCTAAATAATTTGTGCGCATATGAAACTGTAAGGAAACATTTAATCCAATTTGTCCCACACGTGACGATGGAATCACCTATTTGGGTGACTATAAGCACCGAATTATCGAAACAGCAATTCGAAGTGAAAAATGAATTGAGAGTTTTGAAACAAATTTCATATTTTTTTTAATTTTTAGCTCTAAATAATTTGCGCATGTGAAACTGTAAGGAAACATTTAATCCGATTTGTCCCACACGTGACGATGGAATCACCTATTTGGGTGACTATAAGCACCGAATTATCAAGACAGCAATTCGAAGTGAAAAATTAATCGAGAGTTTTGAAACAAATTTCATATTTTTCAAGTTAACCCAATGTGCTATGTTGAGCGGCATAAATTTTCTTCTTTAAAGCCAGCAACTTCCTGAGGGCCTTAACTTTGAAACGCCTGCTAATTCGTGCTACCATTACCTGAATATCTGGTTCTCCGCTCAGATATACCGAGTCTTTCTCATTTTTCAAGCTACCGCATCTTTTTTCTCCACTTCGGAATACTACTCACAGTTTAAAGAAGAAAACAAAGATGAAAAAGTGCATTCATTGGATTTAAACTTTTAGTATAAAAGAAAAAACCTGTCCTCTTTCTTATTACGTAAAATCCTTGATATTTCTTCGACCTATAGGTGTTAGATCGACTCGTTTTTAGAAGAAACAGGCTTTCCTCTACGCGACCCATTTTCTCTTTAGATTATTTCGCTTTGTAGACAGAGCGGTTGAGTTTTTGCTTAGCTTCTACATTATGAAAAACTTTTTTGGTTATGCAAACAAGATGTCATTTTACCTTGAGTGTGTACAAGTATTGCAGTCAAATTACTTAAGTCTGCGCGGCATACGCGTATTTAACTCGAACGTCAACTGAAAAAAAAGGAAAAAGATAGTCGTTGCCCTGGTTGTTGCCACCTATTGAGTATTACTTAACAGGTTTTCCCTAACGTAACAATTCTAAAGGAAAATACCTAAATGCATGATCTGCATAAAATATGCTTATAGCTATCTGCATAAAATGAAAATGAACTTATTTAAACACAAAACTTAAAACTGTGTACTGAAAACGAAAAGAGAAAGAGAGGCATTTCGTGCATATAAGGCAACATAATGAAATTTTGAGCATTCTTATTTATGTAGTTTCTTAATTTTATTTTATTTATTTATTTATTTATTTATTTTATTTTATTTTCGATTTTATTTATTTAAGTTTTATTAATTCATTTTTATTTATTTTTTTATTTTTTATTTTATTTTTATTTATTTATTTATTTATTTTTTGCGAGAATAACTTCAGTACACATTATATGTGTAACTGCTTTTTAAACTAGTTTTATGCTGCATACTTCCCCCCACTAATGCACTCACTTTCGCTCATTTTTTGAAGTTGAAAAATATTACACATTTTCCAGGACTGAAGATATTTTTGATTAATATTAAAGGGGTTGTTTGAAGTAAAATTTTCCAAATTTAACTCGGTTCAGCAAGTAAGTCGAAAAACTAAGACTTTAAATTAACTATAATGATTGGATTTAATATGAAACTTGTTTTGATAAGTTGCAATAAAAAAGCTTGTTTTTAACCAAAAATATTTTTAGTTTAATAGTAAACTTTAGTTAAACTAGTTCAAACTTTAAGCTGACGTGTATCTAATTTATATGCATAAGTATCGTCAGAAATATATTGTTAGCTCATTTCTTGTTTCTTGATAGCATGGTAGTACAGCACTGGGCCTTTTATAATAGGGGCAAACTTAACCAGGCATCGTTGTAATGCTGTGATTAGGATCTGCACAGCCGTTACAATACCGCTAGTTTAGGTTTGCGCCAACTTTTGTTATTTTTAAAGTCAAATATGCATTTAAAAAATTAGACTTTACGCAAAGTTTATCAACATGGCTCAAAGCTACTCTAATTTATAGCAAATAAATTGAGCAAATGGCTTCAAAATGGATTTCTTTTGTATATCCAATCATAAAGAAATCAATAAGAAACATTCTCACTAACTTAAAGAAAATGCGAAAATGTTAAAAGTTGAACTGATGAATATTTTTTTCCCTTAATAATGAAAACAGAATCATGAACGCCAAAACTATCCATTTTTTCCTGGCATTGCTTGGATTCAAATTTTAAATTGCTGTTTAAAAGAGACTTTGCATAAACTGTAGGAAATGGTGAATCGAGTTCTATTTTTTGTTAAAAAAACTCAACTACTTTTCAACTGCTGATTTCGGAAAAATGCGACAAAATTGCTCAGTAGCTTAATATTCTTAAAGGTTTCAGAAGTGGTTGGATTATCGACCTGATATACATCCACACTCGATTATTTATGGCAAATTAAAACTGAGATACTAAGTAGGTCGTAGAAATCGAATGTTGTTTGCTGAAAACCTGTGCCATATGATAGTAAGCGTTGCGGTTTTCCCCCTACTCCACTGACTTGCGATATTGTGTTTCTCAGGTTTTGATAATTGATTCTTTTGCATTTTTCAACGCTGAATCCGGAAATGACCTTCATTTCGTCAGGATTTTCACGTGGATTTTTCGGAAAATATAAATCTCCAAATCTGTAAAACAAAAGAAAATTTACGACTTTAAAACATACTTAAAATGCTACTTTCTTTTAATTTATTCATTTCTTGACTTATACGAGGCATTTTTTTTTTAAATTCTAAACAGGTGAACCTAAAAAAAGAAGGCGCGGCGATGTTGGGTTGCATAAACTTTGGTAATTGATTCTTAAGTAATTTTCAGCGCTGAATCCGGAAATGAACTTCATTTTGTCATTATATTCAAGTTAGAATTTCTCGCTAAACACAAATCTCGACATTCGTAAAAAAAGTGGAAAATTTGCGACTTTAAAATGGACTTAAAATACTGCTTTCTCACTTTTTTTTTTTTTTTTTTTTTCATTTTTTTTTTAAGTTGATGCGATGCATTTTCTAAACATTCTAAGCAAGTCAGATGCCAGGAGAATGGAGTACTGTCCTTTCAAGTTTTAATAATATCTGCCACAAAATGAGCCTACGTTTCCGTTTTCGTGCATTTTTTAAGTCATTTCTTTAACTACTATGATGTAATTCACGTTTATAGACACCCCGCCCCCTTTTCTCCTAACCTTAATGTCGAAGTAGGCTAAGTACTTTGAATTTTATGCCATGTGTTGATGATTCTTTCGGACACATTTCTTTTATTTGCATGCTTTTCCTTTTGTTCTCTGTGGGGTGACTTTCCTTTAACTTTTAGTTAAATTTCCAAAAGCTCACTTTGAACAAAGTTGAAGAGCTGAAGATTGCATTTAGCTGTTTTCGTTACAAAGAAGTGAAAAGCAAAACTTGCCCGTTGCGTCTTCTGTTATCACAGATCTGTTTTCATACAAATTTTAAGAAAAAAAATACCAAGTTTGATATTTTCAAGTTTTAACTACATTTTTTTTCAATTAGGGAAACACAATTTAATTCACTGAAACTTTAGCACGTTAATATATTAAGCACGCATTTAATGAACCCCTAAATGTGCGTGTGTTAATTTTTATTTATTTATTTATTTGATAAAACGTGTGAAATTTATGTCAGCAATGAAAACGACCATATTGAAAAGAAATTTATTACTAAGAGTTATACGTTACGTTTCATTAGTACTGCGCAAACATTTCTTAGGGTGTACTTTAGGGTGTACTTTAAATGTTAGAAAATTTTCTAAATACATATCAAGAAAACATGATGTTTTTCCCACTAAGCGAACAATCTCATAACATAACAGCATGAAAAATTTAAAGTTTCCGTTTGTTAAATATTATTTACCTGTAAAAACACTCTCAAATATCGCTCACTCTCGGTAATGCAACTCTTCAATCGTTAGAAAAATCTTGCTATTTACGACGATTCTTTCCTTGCTAGATCAGAAACTGGTGTTGAAATCTCACGAAGTTTTCCTAGATTTGACGAAAAGTTTACGCGATCGGATGAAAAGTTAAATCGGAGTATTTTCACGAAGCCATCTCGGTAAATGTGACGAACATTTCGTGAGATTCTGAGAATGTTTAGATTTTAAAAATATGATTTACTTGTGCAGCGTAACTAAACTATTTTGCTATTTTTAGCATAAAAAATACAAACGATCAACAAAAATTGAGCTACTTTTTTCGCTGATTATTCGAAGTCGTTATTCCAGTTCCATTTGGGCTCAGGGATTAGGTCAATATAACTGTCATTTGCGGTCGTCGTCCTGCAACAACGACATCCTAGCTTTAGGCTACTCGACATTAGACTCGCTTGCTTGTGGCCACTTGACATTAACCTTGCTTGAAATGTAATCGAAGTCGGGGGAAAACATAGTTGGATATGTCAAACTTTCTAACATTATTTGTTATTTATAGCCTTACTTTGAGTTTTCGGGAAAATAGGTAGGTACATAAAATCATCTAAGTAATGTTTGAAACACGTATGCAGTTTTTCCAATTGGCAGTTGATTTATTTGCTTGTAGATTTTACTTTCGGTAATAGTTGACTGGTTTTGAAAACGAAAATTTGCATACGTATCACGTTTTCCACCGCTTCACGCAATAACATAAAATTCAACAATGAAACGAAACAATAACATTGGTACTTAACTTTATCCTCTGAAATTAACGGTTCACTACTTCAGGGGAATGGCAATGATGTAACCTAAGTGTCCTTATTTTTCAATTGTTAGATCAACTTCTATTAAAATTCTGAACTGATTTTTTTTTTTTTTTCATAATTCTGAACTTAGTAAGAATAACATTTTTAAATGTCCAATTCCGAGCATAAATAATTACAATAGCGTAAGGGCGATTAGAGTAAAAGCATTTGAGTTGGAGAAAATGTTTTCAATTTAATTGTTTTTTTTTTTTTTTTTTTTTGCTTATTTATTTATTTATTTATTTTTAATTTTTATTTTTATTTATTTATTTATTATTTATTTATTTATTTATTTATTACTTTTTTTTGCGGTACTTCTCCGTTTTAGTCCCTACGTCATTCCTACGTCATTTGGTCTGCCGACTTTTTCACTTTCAACCATACTGTGAAAACAGAAAAATAATTGTTAACGCCTTCGCCGTGTATGCTCTTCTTTTTCTAATTTTACATTTAAATGAAACTTTACGTGCTCATTAACGACTCGATATGCTGTTTATTTTGCGGATTATTTTATATTTTAATGTAGCTTTTCAAGTTGTTTTATATAATCGTCGCTTTATTTTAATCGAAAGTTTAAACATACTTAAAGGCTTGTTTTGTATTTGACAGATTATTTCATTTTTGATGGCATATTTTAATTATTTGGTGGATTATTTTTCATTTTAATTACACTTTTAGTCTTTTAGTTTGCTTGTTTGGTTTACATGTTCAACAGAATGATAAAATAACATATTTTATCAGCAAATAAGATGTTTGTATGAAGCTTTGACCAAGCGGAGCGACAATGAATAAAATGAAAAATAGTCGCCGTGATTAAAAATGCTCCAAGTAATCTCCTATGACAGGAAAGTAACAAAAAAAAAAAGTTCTGATACAGAAACATAATGTGTGATTTGGTCGTTTTGTGATTTGTCATTTCTTGGCGCCGGAACAAAAACAGGCCGTTTTCTTACGAAAACGTTTTGAAAAGAACTAAATGTAATACAGTTATTAAAATTCTATGAAACATAAAAATAGGTTGCCTAATAAGCGGATTTGAGGTGCAGTATACTATCTTCGTGTAACAGAAAATGCTTGGTGTGGCCAATAGCTATCACAATAATTTTGGAAAATTACACAAATCGGCCCCTTACAATTTTAACGTCGATTCTGCAAAAATTTCGCTAAATGTCGCCAAACTGACACTGGATTTGGCATCTCATTTTTGTCCACAATTTAGGCTCCAAATATAGATATTTCGCTATGGTGATATATCGCATAGCTGACAAACAAAGCTTGGACATCAAAGGTTTGCAATATATTGCCAAGAGGTCACAAATTTGGGACATTTCTTTTCTCTGCATTGACAGCCCGTGGGTAGCTAAATGCATAGGGGACGGAGCCTGACATAGCCAAACATCTACCAATTATACACAGAGCACATGCTCATAAAACCCGTGTGTCAGAAAGTCCTGGGGTCGGTCGCTAGCAGTCACCTCTGATGCTGGGTACTAGAGACTTTCCCTTCCGTTCAGTACTAAGTGATCGTGCCACAGTTTGCAGTGCATTTAAACCCGATAAACCAATTAAATTAGTTGGTGCTAGGGTCTCTGAGATGCATTGACATCGACATCAATTTCCTTAAAAGCGTGTCAAGAGCCCGTTGACACATCGGATTGCAACAACTAGATGCCATGAAAACATAGGAATTTTAAACTTTCTACCGCATATCATTCTTAAGCGTGATTACGTGCATTCAGATGTCACTAGAAAACTGATAATTAAATCGGGGATGGTCAAAATGGAGCTTTCGGCGGTCATACGTTCGAAGATACCACAAGGGGATACACTCTAAAGACAACAATTTCAAAAATGACGAAAAAGTACTCAAATTTGAGCATATCGCAGAGTCAAAATGGCTCCGACTATGTAGTATTCAAACTTGAAACATTCAAGTTCTCATCAAATGCTCAAATCAACATGTACTCATTTTTGAAGTATTTGTGCTCATTTTTGACTATGTAATATTTTCAAAATTGAGTATTAACCAAGTATGTACTTATTTTTGAGTATGAAATAATTCAGCACACTCTTTGAAAACATAGGTATACTCATATTTGAAGCAAAAGGTTTCAAGAAAATTAGAAAGTATGAATGTACTCATTTTGAAAACTTCATTTTTCTCATTGTACGCCGAAAAGCTAGACTAGCATTCGAGTTTTTTTTTTTTTTTTTTTCCCCCAAGTATATTTTACTTTTTAATGTGGCCAATAACTGTACGATCACATGGCCAATGACTGTTTTTAACATTCGTATTTTTGTGCTGATTTTATTCATAATACATAGGCAAAAAGTATTTTAAAACAATACGAATTCATAAATACATTACTATCATAAAACATTTTGTATGCGAAAAGGTTTATTTATTTTAAATTCAAACACGCAGTCATATGATCGCTAAAGTGACTAATAACTATACCGTTTCCCCTACTTAGAAACAGTCCTGAGGAGAAATTTATAAGATGGTATTGGGAAAAATAAGATGTATTTAAAAATAATTTTTTTTATTGAGAATTTTTTTTTAAATAGTGAATGAAATTAATTGGTTTCGAAAGCCAACCTTGAAATAAAATTTGTGTGAACATTTTACGTAAAGGAAATGAGTGTTTCAAACACTTTAAAAATTATGCATAAATAATGTAGATTACAGCATGAAGCAATTGCGAAGCGAAGATACCGTATAAACAACTTTTCAATGTCAAAATTTACTTATGCTAATTAAAGTTATCGCTATTTTAATTTATTACAAATGTATCAGTTGCGTTGCAATCAATGTAATGTAAATTACATTGATTACTATTACTTGTTACTATTTATTCATTTCACGGCTCATTGGCGGTTTCCATAGATGTTTCAAAAATGCGGCCAAGCAGTTTTGTATTTCTTACATTTTCATCGATTTTTATTATCTCCTTCCTAGAGAATTCCGGCAGAAAATCCCACTGATATATATCGCCTACTGAAGCGCTATATGAAATTGAACTTACATTTCAGAGAGCACGATTCTTAGAGCAGGAATTAGTAAATAGAGGGAGCAAGTCCAATCATTGGTTTTGCAAAAGCTGAAGCAAAGACTCCAAGACATGTGACTCAACAACGACGAATGGGTGACACGTTTTGCGTGAAACTAGCGAAAGAAATGTGATTTCTTCCAATGATTTGCTGAAAAATCTATCATGTGACTTGGGGACTTTGCTTCTCGAATGAAAGTCTTCACTATCTCATTTTTATGTCTTCTCAATGGTACGCTCTAGAGGAAGAGAGCATTTTTTTCCTACAGATCTTAGTGATAAAGTAAAAGTAAATTTCTTTCCTTTTTTTGAAACTGAGTTATGTATGTAGATGGTGAAATCAGAAATTGAGCACTGTTGTTTATAGTGTTGAAGGCACTGCAACGAATATAAGCAATAGTAAAACCAAAGTCGTTAAAAGTACAATTATGCAAAAAATTGCAGACAAGTGCTTTTGGGATATTGGTCACAAGAAACACTTCTTTAAACGCAAAAAGATGTGAGCTTATGGATATAAAGAGATCAATCATAAACAACGAAGTTGTTTTAGGGATGTCTTCATACATCTATTAGCTGAAAACCTTTTCATTGAAAGAAAAGTCTCCTTGTATTGCTGAGAGAGAGAGAGAAACACGTGTCTGCAATTTTCTGAACATTTTTGCACTTTTAACGCTTTTTATTTCACTTTTACTTCTTAGCACAGAGGTATTCATTTATTTCTTACCGAATAACTGGTTGAAATCTCTCAAATAAGAGTTAGTTGAACAAAAACAGTAAATCAAGTAACTTCGTAAGCATGTTATTAAAAAATATAGCTTGATCTGCCTTACTCATCTGAAGTTAGTTACTAGAACAGAGAGTGAGTTTAATGCAAAGTTTAGATAAAAGCTGTTAATTTTTAGTGTGAGGTGTTTAATCACTTTATGAAATAGTAAGCAATGCCTTTCCTTACCAGAGATGAGTGTACCCGTATGTTGCTCGAATTATATCTAAACGGTACTCAAGTTCATCCCACCACAAACTGTAGACACATTGAACTCTATTAATGAAAGGTATTGCTTTCTGTTTAATAAAATGGTTTAAAACACCTCACGTGACGTTTGTATTCTTACTATGACTGTGACTATGCACTATACAACGATTACTTATATATAATTACGCTTTTTTCCTTTTCTTTTTCTTCTTTTTCAATTATTTACTTATTTATTTTGTTTTTTACGATGCCACAAAAAATTCTTGAACCTGTGACGTATTATGGCACAAACCGCATATTCATATGATAATTTGTCGTTTTTCTATGAATTTTAAAAATGTCTCATGGATTTTTCGGGCACCCTGTATTTGGCTCCTCTAAAATATGTCGAGTTTTTTTTTTTTTTTTTTTTTTTAATGCCTTGAAAAAAAAAAAAAAAAAACTTAGCAATATCTCTGATTGCAGTCATTTTAGCGTTCGGTAGATTTGGCAAAAATCGGCGCAAATGAGAAATCGCGAAAAGTTTGAAAACAAAACAACCATTTCGATCGATATCTGTTTGGCTAGAGTACACAATTTAATGAAGTGAGATTCGCATAATAGAGAGAAAAAGGGAAATTTGGAGAAAAATAGTTTCAAAACAAGTCTCTTCATCCCACTTCCTTGTTCATTTACATGAATCTTTTATTTCCCGCTTACTCTCTCATTAAGTGAAAGTACTACATCAGTATTATAGTACTTGAACATTTATTTAGTACCCCATTCTTTTTCATCTGAATCATCATTAATAAATAATGAATGAGGGAGGAATGACCGACACTCTTTTACAAGATGATCACTTTGAAGAAACCCGATGCGTCGCCAAGCCTAATCGCACTCCCTGACCTACATTGCGACTCGAAAACGTACACAACAAATACGATTCGCGGAGTACTTGTCAATTTGTTATGATTACGAAGAAAGTATACACATCACAGGAAAACGTTATAAAATATGATTCCCATCGTTCAGTATGAATTCGAAACCTCTGAGTGTTTAAATTTTTATCAAACATCTGAACTGTAAAGGGGGCGTTTTTTTGACTCGCCCCCGAGAAATAATGACTAGTAATTAGACAATACTATTGACGCTCGATTTTATGAACTGTTTGAGGTCACGAAAAGTGTTCATAAAATTGGCAGTTGAGGGCAGGGAGACGCAAAGGGTTGTAAGCAAAATTTAAAAGTTTTGAGCAAAACGCGTTTAAAGATCGGATCCTAGGCAAGCATTTTATTTGAAAAGTTTTTCTAAATCATGCTGCATAACAGCGCCTACAGAGCTACTAGTACAATCTCTTTGATTTTTTCTCACTCTCTCAGTTCAAAAACTCGAAAAGAATCGTTTCTTAAAAGACATTTTTTTACTGGTAAGCTGTTCGTAACATGTTATTGTTCGTTAACTAGATGTTCGTAAAATCAAGCGTCAACTGTATAAACATTTCACAAAAAAGCACGTACCTTTTTTTCCCGTCAATTTAGGGCCATGAATTCAGCGTCATGTTTTCGTTCATCATGTGTATCGCAGACACAAACAAGAACACGACCACATTCTTCAAGACTTGCCAGGTAACTTTCGGAGAATTGCGAGACACGCTTGGCGGCCGAACGGAGCGTTCGCCAAGCATTCGAGACTGAAAAAACTATACTTTGGGCCAATGATTGGAAAGGGAAGTCGTTTTTCCTAAGAACAATAGCACGGCTAGTTAGTTCTATTAATCATAACACTTACGCGATTCTTTTGACTTTCGCACTTGGAGTGGCTTTAATTTTTGAGAGTGCGGAAATTCTGAATTTGCCGAATCGAACTCCCAATTTTGCCGAATGATGATCATTTTGCCTGATGGAACTCCAAATGTCGCCGAATGATTATGATTTATCCGAATAGAGCTCCAAATTTTGCCAAATGATGATAACTTTGCCGAATCGTCGGACAAAATTTTCCGAGTAAGGAATTTTTTTGGAGGTCACAGTGACCTCTCGTGATCTTTCAATGGGGCGCCCCTGGGTGGATTTACCATGTCTCAATTGCGAGGAAAAGCGGGCCCTCTTAGAAAGGGACACCAAATGTTTAAATATTTTTGTAACTTCACTTCACTGATCATTGATAAAAAGTTTTAAAAAAGTAAAGTATAATATCATATGATGTATTTATCCCAGCAAGATACTTTTCTTAGTCAACATTTCTGAAAAATATTAAATGTTTGATTAGAGAAAGGAGAAATTTGTAATTTGTTTTTCAGTTATTCGGTCAATGCTGTGTTGCTTTAATACTTCATAGGACAAAGTCCGGCATATAAACCTCCCGGATTGTGAGCGGAGCATGTATGAATTATGTAATTGTGTTATGGATACGGTGGTGAAAGCGGGGTAACGATACAGAGCAGTATACATGCCATTTGCAGTAATAGCAATGGCATGGCGCGTTCAGTATCGTCATGTGTTGTAAAGGAATATAATCGTAATTGGTGGTTTATTGCTTTCTACACAGCAAGAATTTCGCGTTCATGTCGTGTCATGTTGATGTCACAACTATTCATGTTGTAAAGATAACTAACTGTTCAGGGTTTTTCTCCCATACCTATCAGAAAATCGCTGGGCGGCTGCATGTTAAAGTGCTAAACACTTCGGATATTTCTTAGATGCAGGCTCTCACATGTGCCATATGTTTCGGCATTTTAACGGGTTGATATCTTTTTGGGGTCACGGAAGGCCATATGACCTCCCAAAAGTTTTCTTATTCGTTAATTTTTGTCTGACGATTCGGCAAGATCATCATCATTCGGCAAAATTGGAAGTTCTATTCGTTTTTGTCTCCAGTGCAGTAGCTGTGGCTCCAAAGTTTAATACTTGAACATGGTTTTCTTTCTATCCGAAATAAGATCATGTTGGTCAAACCCGTCGGTTCACTTTCGGTTGGAACCGAAAGTGAAATTCTTGCTGAGTAGGAATCAAAAACCCACTATATCGAATATGCTCCACCAACACACGACCATGCTCACCACGCCATCGCCATGCCAGTGGTGTACTGCACTCTTAGCATCCACCACCGTATCCCCACCACAAATCACACAACACCCGCTTCAAATATGGAAGGTTAAAATACCGAACCTTACATATTTGCTTAATGTTTATAAAACATTTTCATAATTTAATTTTGTGATCTTTTCCTTTTATTGTTAAAATAGTGTATGAGGGAGCCACCGGTGAACTGTCAGCCCTGGGTCCCATGCTATCATGATCAGGTCCTGGCCCGAAAGGGATTCAAAGTGGCACATGAAAATATTTTCGTAGTTTTGTCCGTCTCTAGGGGTCTCCCTAGAACGCGTTGAGACTGGCCCCCAAACCAGCAAATATTTGTGGGAAAATACACAATTTGAGTGCTGTAAAAGTTTCTGCAGAGTTAAATGAAATTTTTTACATTTAATTTTCTCCTAAAATTGCTCGCCAAGTTCTCTGATTAACTGGATTAAATGGGACCTCTGCCCGCAGAAATTTTCTTGGCCGTGCGAAGAACAGAAAGCTACGCTTTTTGTCGCAAAATTAATGATAAATAAGCTCAAAACGTTTTGGAATTACGTCTTACTTACAGATAAAAATGAATTAAACGTTTTTGGTTAAATTGTTGTATAATTGGAAATAAAGGAAGAAACATAGGAACTTAATCTTAAGAACTTAGTTGGACCAGTTAATCAAGGCGGTGAAGGTGTTCTTGTATGAGGGTGCATATCAGCATCAGGACTTTTTGATGAAATAATGAATCATGCTGTTCATTTAAATATGCTAAATACCAATTTTAAACTCTTAGCCAAAAATTTGGTTATCGAAAAGAACTTTGTTTTCTACCAAGATAACGATAAGAAGCACAGTTTTCAACGTTTGCGTCTAGTGCCTCAAAAATTGCCCTAAAGTTTAGAAAATACCCCTTCAATATCTAGATTTGAACTTAATGTAACATATTTAGAGATATCTGGAGGCTAAATTACGAAAATACGGCTTTGAAACGAAAATAGAGCTAGAAACAGTAAGACTCGAAGTGTGGTTGAACACTTACTCAGAAATTACGCAAAGAAAAAGGAAGAAAAAAGAATGAAATCTATTCCCAGACGTTTAAAAGGTGTTGTTGATACTGCATGATATTCTACTAAATAATAACTTAATAAAAAGTTCGATTAATCTTTAATATAAAAAAAGAGATATTTTTAAAGTGTACAAAGACTTTTGTGAGATAAAATTTCCGGCACCTTTTGGTTTTTGATTTTAAAAAAATTAAGTTTGAATATTTTTTTGAAAAACATTTTATGTATTTTTGTTGACAATTGATCACAGATCTTATAATTAAATACCTATTCCGAAAGATTAATTCTAACCAACGGATAGGGTCCTATTTCATTGAAAGTCGTAGGTGTACGAACACTTTTGGGAGCCACTGTGTGTGTATATATATATATATATATATATATATATATATATATATATATATATATATATATATATATATATATATATATATATATATATATATATACAGCCTGAGTAAAAACTTTAAGGACAGTATAATTTTCTTTGAAAAAAGGAAAATGAAATTAAAGGGAGTTTAATATTATTGTATTATTAATTATTAATGTTCATTGGTAAGAAATAACGTAACATACAGGATTTGTAAAGCATGCAATAACCAGAAAAGCAGTGGTTTATCCAAAGTTAGCATTTCAGCTTGAGTAAGAACTTTGAGGCCACTAGTATTTTTTTTAAAAATGCAAGTACTTATACTGTACCGAAAGTCGCTCAGTTGACAAGATTGTGGAAACCCTTCAACTTGCAGTTTTGTGATTAATTTCTTCGAAGTCTTTATTCCACTTGTGACGATATCGTAAGGTGAACAGTTAACTGTTCAAGAAAGAAGGCAGATTGAAGCTTTTTCTTCAACAAGGATAAGTAGGCGTACTATTGCGAAAAAATAGGAAGATCGAAGACTGAAGTCAACATTTTTGTTTGATTTAAACACAATTAGGGTAAAAAGAAAACCCGGGAAAACTTAAAGCTTTGTCTTCGCGTCATGGAAGAAGAGTTTGGAAACTTACATTACCTGAAAAGTACTCAACCAGGAAACTTGTTCAGACAATAGGTTTAAATGTTTGTCAAAAATGATATATAACACAATTAGAAGGTGTGGAAGTTTTATTAATGCTGCAAAATTGCTTAAACCTCAGTTATTGAAAATGCACAATATAGAGCGTTTCAACTTCAGCAAGGAAATCATGACCTGGGATAACCAATGGGTACAAATAATTTTTTCTAACGGAAAGAAGTGGAGTTTGGATGGACCAAACAGATGAAAGTACTATTGGCATGATTTAAAAAAAAGGAAAAAAAAAATATTCTACTAGCGCCAATTAGATGGAGGCTCTGTCAGAACTTGTGAGCGCTTTGCTTACAATGATCTGTGCTCAGTTGCGTTTGTTTCAGGTAAAATGAACTCACAAGCATATCAAAATGTCCTCCCAAGTCATATTTTACCAAATGCCGAATTTATTGCTGGAGAAAATTTAAAATATCAGCAAAACAATGCATATCTATCCATCCGAGTAACAGTGCAAAAAATAGGCTCCAAGTAAACAATGTTGAAACTTTGAAATACCAACTAATTCTCCAGATCTTAACCGAATAGAGAACTTATTGGGTGACTTAGCAAGAGGAGTTTATGCAAAGGAGATACATTTTACTTCATCAATAGAGCTGAAATCTACTATCGAAGATGAATGGTAAAAAATACATCCCGAATTTTGTCAAAAACTAGTTTTATTCATGAAAACAAGAATATTTGAAGTAATTTGAAGGAATGGCTCCCACACAAGCTTGTAAATATTTGAATTTTTGTCCTCATGTGCTTTTTTTCTATGTTGGCCTTAAAGATTTTACTCAGGTTCAAATATTGATCTCTAATATTTTCTGATAATGAAACACTTACAATTAATTTTTTTTGTCATCTTTACTTGTATTTAAGGTTAATAATTATCACTCATATGACTTTTCGATTCTAAGATTAAGTTGTGACGAATTTCTCAAAAAAGTGCACTGGACTTAAAGTTTTTACTCAGACTGTATATATTCGTCTCTCTTTTAGAGAATTTGCGATTGCACCACTGACAAATCCAAATCCACCTACGAAGTTTATTTCACTTTCTACTCATACACATTAGTAATCTGCCTGTCAGAGGAGTAGCGTGACCAATCATTTGGGGGGGGGGGGGGGGGGGGGGTACCAGGGTTTTCGCAAAGAAAGGTGTCCTCCCCCCCCCCTTTCAGTTTTTCAGAGAGAGAGAGAGAGAAATCGGGTCACCAATTTTCTGATTTAAAAAATAAAAAAATAATAATAATAAAAATGAAAAAAAAAAAAAAACAGAAAGGAAATTTTTACGATATTAAGAAAATGGAATAGAAATAACAAGTGAACAAACAGAATAAAGGTTTCAAAAAAGGGTTTTTTTTTTTCGGCGAAATTTTGAAAGCAAATGCAATCTTTGAATATTATTTAGGAATATAAAATATCCTGAATTATGACTAACCTAACTGAGGATCGCTGAAACGAATGTTTCGAACATTTCTGAAGTGAAAACTTCTTTAGGCACGCTGGGTATTTTTTGAGATGAGAAAAAACAGTATTTCTTATATCGGTGAGACATTGTATTTGCCGTTGCCACTCTGAAAATGGACAGCTAATTGTTATGGTTGCGGTTTATATTTCAACGGATAAGTCTTTAAGCGCAATACGAGAATTTCTGTATGAAAAATTATTTATTTATTCTAAAAACGCTTTTTTTTTTTTTTTTTGCATTACTGCAAGATAAAATTGGGAAGAGTTTTGATGATTTGGCAATGGTTTTGAGTGGGGATTGCAGCATAAACTTTGCAGATGATAAAAATCTACCATTAATTGAATTTTTAAATGGAGAATTTAATTTAACGATGTAAAATGATTGCAATTTTAGCACCACGAGACATAACACTGCAGTTGATGCAGTCTTTAAAATATATTTAAATAGATTCGAATCAAAGCTTTTTATTTTCTATTTTAGTTACCATAAACCTATAGTATCAGTTTTGGAATTTAATAATAATAATGATGAAGATCACTGCGTAAAAAAATCATGACATTGGATATGAATGATGTATTAGAATTTGAAAGAAAAAAAAACTGGAATTTTTTTTATTTAAAGCACATTTTTTAAAATTTAAATCTGATTTTTTTTTTGAAATGAACCTCAAATTGGCATACTTCAAAATTCGAATTTCCCGGCATGTTGGTCAATCTCACGACATATCGGCTCTTTTCGGCAAGTCAGCTAAAGAAGGTTAAGGGGATACTCTAGTCTAGAGGCTCGATTTTGAGGCGATTTTGTGGGCGCAATAAAGAAAAAAAAAACTGTAACCATTTTTTGTATCAATTTTTTATCAGTTTTTTTATTGATATTTGAGAAGTATAGAAATGTATAATATTGGGGGAAAAAATTCAAAATTGAAATCAGTAAAGGCCGGCAAAGTAGGGCTCAGAAAAAAAAAGGTGTCTACTGGTTGACAAGATTTCAATCCTCCAGGTAATCTGAAACATGAAATTAAGGTTGATTCTTATTAAACAAGGATGTAGATTTGTCTGAGCGTAGCCGATTCGGAAAAAAAAAATTTTTTACTTAAAATGGCGTCTTTTTCTTGGGGGGCGGGGGGGGGAAGGTCATTTTTAACTCCTTTTCTCAATTTTAATATTTTTTTAAAAATAGTAAAAAAACAAAAAATGCAGAAACCCCTACTTGGAGACGAAATTGATAGTATGAAGAAAGTCTACCAAATTTCAAATAAATCGGTGAGTTAGAACTTGAGATATCTTGTCAATCGTATTGAAAAAAGTAGTTTCGAGAAAAACGCGTTTGAAGTTTGCAGTCGCATTTTGGGCAGTCTGAGTGGTTTAATAATGTGCTATACTTATATTTTTTTGAACAGCTATCCCTGCTTTATACATTGTTTCTTCCTATCCCTCAAAAGCTACATTTTTTGCATATCTTTCAGTCATAAGAGCAGTTCTGCCTTCTTACGAAGCTTCGAAAGCTCGTACCTCGGATCGTTTGTCACGCTGTTGATCTCGTTTACTGTCTTTTTCTTTATCTTAACAAAAGTAACTATAACTGCGAAAATAATTCGAATTTCCGTAAATTCTCTTAGAGGCCTATTCTTAAAGGTCTAAGCTTTGAAAATATGAAAATATTTTTTTTTTTTTTTTGAATTTCTAGACTAGAAATACATATACCCTTAATGCAGTGAATTGATTGCGTGGAAAGTTCAGTATGTGTATTGTTTATTATTTTTATGGCGTGGAAAACTGAATAACACAAAGTAAGAATTTCTTTTCTTATATTTTCTACATTTGCATTAGTATTTACTTTATAAGCGAACTGAAATAGACCAACCAAAATGTATATAATTGATGCTCGCATTGCTGATAAACGTAAAAATTAGACTGTAGCTGATATTTTGAATCTACAAATTATAAAATATTAATTTTTGAAACTGCAATTAATTTTAAATGAAAATTAAACACACAACACACACACACACACACACACGCGTGTGTGTGTGCTGTGTGTTTAATGCTGTGTGCGTGCGCGTACAAACATACCAAATTTCTTTTGTATTTTTAAGTTCTCACTTCTGTTGGCAGTCCCATAACTGCTTTTTTTTTAACCAAGTTGCAGTCAAATGAAAAACGAATTGGAAATGAATTGATGAATAAACAGAACTTCATAGGAGCCACTGACGTAATTACATTTCTATCTTTTTTTTTTTTTTTTTCGCGCTTTTTTAATAATGTGGAAATCGTAGTTAAGTGGAGAAAAATATATGTGCCGCCGAAAAACGTTTTAAATTGAGAAAAAGTTGAAACAGAGTAAAAAGTGAGGTTTTAAAAATGTCATGACTAGTCACACCAGTATTCTCCGTGTTTAAGCATAAAAAGTGAAACAAGAATTTTACAGTTGTATTCAGGAGGTATGTTATTTAAAACAAAAGAAAGTGAAAAGGTATCGGTGAAAAGAACCATATCAGATCTAAATTTTGAAAGTTTTTTTGGGCCGCAAACGCTTGCATTTCAAACAAATAAAAATATATAAGGCAAGAAATTGAAAATTTCATTATGAAGAAACCAAAGCAGTCAAATAAGTTTGGGAAAGAAAAACTGATGGAGAGTTTTTCAGAACATTTTTATCAATAATTTAATCAAATAAAAAAGATAGAGACACTGCCAAAAAAAAAAAAGAGGAGGGTGAGAGGTCCCGAACTATATCTCTTCAACTCACGCTAACAAATCTCTAATCAAACCTAGCTTCGAAGAGCAATTTTGAAACTTTGACTTTGAAAAAGTCTCCAAACCCCACGTCTTCTCCTATCGCCATCAAAGATGGTCTAGAATTGCGTAAGGACTTCGATTTCAAGAATCATCTAGGAGTGCGCCCCTGCCCAACCTCTCGAAAAACAGCCCTGCCCCCTCCTTAAACATCGTCTAAAATTCCATTTTAGGACTTTGAGTAAATTCCGAAAAGGTCACTGAACCTTTTCTACCTCTAATATCACCAAGGACTCTAAAATTTCGCATTCATGGCTTGGATTCTGATAATATTTATGGGAAAATTCCCCGAATATACCCTGATAATATCATTGAACATCTTATATATGATTCCTCTAGCCTGTTTTTCTGTCGCTATACGATGTCTTATTTATTCCTTTATCAAATTCCATGATTTTCTCCTCATTTTGAAGCTTATCGTGTCTGCTGATGACAAAAAACTGAATCCCAGGTCTAAATATTGCCTTTTTTTTTCTTTTCTTTCTTTTTTTTTTCTTTTGTCAAAAAAAAAATGTTCTTTTTCCAAATTTTATTGCACCTTACTTCACAGCCGAGAGCGAAGGCACATTGGCTCGGTCCGATAAAGCAGCGTGCTAATTAGGAGAAGTGCTTGAGCTCAAATCTGGATCGAAAAATATCGTTTTAATGGGGTTTTTTCTTCAGCAGAATTCTTACCCAAGTTTCCATTGATATGTAAAATTATACTCGCAACAGAATTCTAAGCAGCAGTTCTGTTGTTGTTAAAATTAGGAAACAAAACATTGATTTTAACACTCTCAATTGCAGTTTGACTTTTAAAGTATTTTGACAAAATAGAAGCGTAAATTTCAATTTATTTTGCTGCTTTACTACGCATCGGTTTAGTCTACAGCATCTCGTGGTTGCATAGAAATCTGAAAATTTTTCCTTTAAGTGCAAATGCATGTGGGTCAGCCAGTCATCTAAAATTGCGTTTCTGGAATATCAATATCGGAAAATTGGCGGAGACGGGCCACGAACTTCTCCTCACACTAATAGTACCAAAGATGGTCTAAAACCGCGTTTTAACAACTAGCTTCGAAAATTTTATGGGGGAACGTCCGCCCCTCTCCCTAGCGTCAACAACATTTAGATTAGCCTTAAATTTCGTTTAAGGGCTTGAATTTCGATTAATTACAGGGGTAAAGGTTCCGAAAACTTCCCTTAGCATCATTGAAAGTCGAATAAAATTGTTTCTGGATTTCCAATTTCGAAAAATCTTCAGTCCCCATGACGATATCAAACATGGCCCACAATTGCATATTTTAATTGTAACATTTTCGAAAATTTTCTGGGAGTGGGCCAGGCACGTAGCTAGAACTTTGTTAAGGGGGGGGTCCAAGGTTGCACGAACTTCAAAAGAGGAGGCATGCTAAAGCAGAATTAGTTGCTGATAATTACACAAGATAAGATAAATCCAATTAAAACTGATTATTAAAATATGATAATTAACTAAAATTAATTAAATAATTGAAATTAATAGAGTCATTAGATAAAATTAGTTAACAAAAATTTTATGTTAAGTGGTAAATTAATTATTGTCAGTTTGTAAATTAACATTAAACTGAAAGTTATCACATACAAAGTTTCCAAATATGGGTGAACCTCTGTCCTCCTGAAAATAAGTGATATATTTTCTATTAATAAAAAGGACACAATAAAAGAAAAACGGAAAACTGCACTAAAAATTACTTGGAAAATGCATGCGATAATTTAATAAAATATTAAAGCTTTGTAATATATTTCATTTGTACTTATGCCATTTTACTTGAAAACTAGAAAGCCACCCGTCAAATTGCTTCAACTCTTCTTCATTTGAACGAAGCAATTGGATGTTCGTTTTTTTTTTTTTTTTTTTTTTTTTTTTTTTGATAGTTGAAATTTTAACTCTAACCCCAGTGGATTAACCCTAAACTCAAGTAGATAGCGTTCATTGTTTTCGTTTCTTTATTCCTCTGAGATGACACAGTCTTACCAGTAAAACTGTTAAGTTACCGGATCGAGTTCAGCCTTGTCACAATAAAGCCTTTCCCTGCATGTTAAACATTACCAAAACATATTATCAAATTACATATAATGCCGTGGCGCGAATTCATTATTGAAACACGCGGGTTTTTCGATCATCGGCATTATTTATATGAGGATAAATAAATCTATATCTATGGAGTCGAATGTATAACTACATGAATGTTACATAACGTAACCCTGTCCGATTTGAACAACATTTCACTCAAAACCCCACAACTCTCTCAACGAAAATATTAACAAGGTTTCATTTAAAAAGCTTGAATTAGTTTTTATTTATTTGCATTTATAATATTCTTTTGATAATACGAAATAGAATGATATTTCCAATCTTATCCGTTTTCAAATTATCATTCCTAATCATCAATTAAAAGCTTGAACAAACTATTAACTCTTTGAGGGACGGAGGCTTCCTTTGATGCAACCATTTTTTATATATATATATTTTTTTCTTCCTTCAGCCAACTGACACAGTGATTTCAGTTAGCCGAAAAGAAAGAGAAGAAATAAATGGTGTTCTCAAGTGAATTCACTATTCCTCAAAGGGTGAAAGCTGTTCGAAAAAATTTTAAATACCGAAAAAGGCGTATTGCCGTTTTTTATCATTATTTTTTTCTTTCTAATGGTGCTGTGTTAGAGGCTTTAGCCTTTGCGGAACAAGTGCGAACCATCGATATGGCATATGCCACCATTAAGGCGCGGATGTGAATGTCACAGGAAAATTTGATGCCCAGTTTCCACCAGATGGAGACACCTGAGCTCTCTTCGATGCGAAACTGCAGAAGGCATTTAATTTTATCAAGAGTATTCACAGTCAAAAGACCTAAGGGATCTTTTGCATGCCGATTAATGGAATGTATACCTAATGAATTAAATTAAGCATCTGTGTAATTTTATTTTAACAACAATACATATCATATTTTATGACGCAGGTAATGATTTGTTTTTCTTTAATACGATGTTAGCAAAACACTCTATTGCAAGAAATAGTACATATCTTTAGCTTGAAGAAAATAAGAGTTTTAAAAAAAGGCAATATAGAAACGAAAAACTCAAAAAAATTTATCTCGTATTCACCTTTTTTGTTTCTTTGCTTGTAACGCAGTAAATAGCGGTAATTTTCACCGAGTAATTTATAGTTAAATGCAGATGTCTGTTTTTTGTTACGTTTAACGCTACCTTCACAATTTACTAAAGATGGATGCATAGATGCTAATTAAATAACTCCTTAGTACAAAGCCAGTGAATAACAATCAGAAGATGTATTCCAATGATGCAAATACAAATATGTTTAATGGAACAACATCGAATAAGAGATTTTTTGGTCAATTAAAAACTGACTAACTGTTTTCTTTTGGGATCATAGAATCACAATTCAGTAAGATTTAAAAGTAATAATTTCTAATAACTTACTTATTACATGCGTTAATATGGCCTACCTTGTAATTTCATAAACTGATCACAGTAAAATATTCGAGTAATTTTCAATTTCATTTTTCTATAAAATTTTAATACCGCGAAAGCTTGTTACATCAACTTCAAGTTTTATTTATTCATTTATTTTATTCATTTTACCTTCAAACACGAATTATTTTTGGGCATTTAATATGTTCCATAATAATGCTTAAATATTGGGGTGGGGGGTGGGGGGGGGAGGGAATATCAGTAAAAAATCTACGTAATTTGTTACTCAGAAAGGAGAGAGATGTTAAAAATAATCTAAAAGTTCAAATAAAACTTTTATCAAAATATAAAATGAATCTGAAATGAACCATGCCAAAAATATAAAGAGTTAAAATGAAAAAAAAAAAAAATCAATAATTATTTTTTCTCATCCTCAAACACACGAAATGTGTAGAATTTCTTTTTTCGCCGCTGACTTAGAATCTAAAATTAGTTTTTAAATGGAAAAACACATTAACACGTAAAATTGCTCGTATTATCAAGAAAACTTTGTAAGGGAGCACTGCGACTTACCTAGTTTGGGTAAACTTAATTTTCTTTTGCATACAATTTTGTCCAAGATATGTTTCCTATAAGTATGACGTAGATAAAAACTGCGTGTTGAAACAGAAAAGAGTCGGAATTCAATTACTAATTCACCAGGAACACACCTCACTCTAGCTGTCTTTCGTACAACATGCGTCTACGAAATCCACGAAAAGGAAGAAAGGAGAAAGAAATAAAGAAAACCACGCCAATGAGACTGTGGGATACGACGAAAGTGGCAATAAATGCTTGTTTTTACTTTGCCAATGGCAATTTGATGGACCAAAGGCGAGGGGCTGAATTTCAAGGTCACACGACCCAGCTGGTTTGAAAGAAGAAAGGGACATTTCCCCGTTTCGGACAAAGCAAAAAGCAGACGAAAATTGGGAACCTGTAGTTGTTGCACGAGATTCTCGTGTTCTGAATTGACTCAAGCGCTGAGAAAATTGCCGATTAATGGGAATATTTAAGGGGAAAATGCTGCGTTTTATAAAAACATTATCTTTCTTAAAAATTTTATTGTTGCGAGATGCAACAACTGAGAAAAAAGGACAGGGGTCTTTCGGGAAGGGGGGGGGGTCCGGACCCCATGGACCCCCCCCCTTGGCTACGTCCTTGAGTGGGCCCCCGGATCTTTTCTCCCCTAAGCATCTTTAAAGATCGTCTAAAACTGTTTTTGAACTCCTTTTTTGAAAATTTTTCAAGGGAAAACCCCCAAATCCCCCACTACTTAACGTAATTAGAGAAAAATATAAAAATTGTGTTTTTCAAGTTTCGAACTAGAAAAATGGCCGAGGGAAACGCCCTCCAGACCGCTTTTCCACCCTCACATTAGCAAAGATCGTCTAAATGCGTTTTTAAGGCTATGCAAATTAGAAAAATAGATACTTTTCTTGATTTTTTTGCTAATTTCCTTATAGTTCTGGGGAAAATGTTAAGTGTCCAGCAAGTTGGGGGGCACGTGCCCCCTCGTGCCCCCCTCCTCTGACGCTACGCCTCTGCTGTCTGTCACAATGGCTTTAGTGTTTTACATTTTTAAATCCACAAGTACTGGACTACCTACTTTTCAAACAGCACACATAATTCTCAAATTGCACTTAGGGACATGCAGGATTCCAGTACAAATATGAAAGCTTAACAATATCGATTGTTCATAGATATACATATTTTGTAAAACTTGATTTCTCGGCGAAAAACTTTTTCAGTGATTTTTATTTTACTACTGCACCATAAATAGCATGTTTTAGTAAGTTTTACAAAATTTTAAGCGTGTTTAATTCACTTTTATTGTTTGTAATGGGCGCTTCAAGATGTATATAAACAAAATAATACATACATTCTTAGCATTTATTCTATACTACAACTTGCTTTCATTAATTTTTGTTGTGTAGCGTTTTCACAGAAAGAAAGATTTTTTTTTTTTTTCAATTTTATTTTGCATTTCCCTCTTTATTTTGGGTATCCAAAATTTCATTCCAAAATTTTGAACAACATATCCTTATTGTATGGTAGAGTTTCCTCTGTAAATATAAAAATATCTGAAACCTATCCTCAAAAAGGTTAAGAATGAAGGTTTTACTTTCGAACTAGAGTCCAACACTGAATGGGGTCTCTGACACCAGATTTAAAAATCAAAGGAGACAAGTTTGAAACATTACTCCTTGGATAATAAAGCGAAACATAAAATGAAGCGCAGCACCAAAATCGAAACAGCGATTTTTCTCGCGTTTGGATTGCTTAATGGAGGAGTGGAAAACGACAGTAATTGTGAGAGAGGGACAGGGTACAAAACTGGTTCACTGACTAGCGGGGGGGGGGGGATATCAAGTTACTCATTTTCACTACACACCCTCCTTCTCTTGAGTCCAATGGCACTGCATGGTAAAAAAAATGCTTCTGACACCATTCTTGATTATTCTTATGTAAAATGAACCTTAAATGCAAATATGACCACCGTTTTCCATCAGCATCACCGCTTTTTGGAGATAGCTCCCCTATTTTTTTTTCCCAGCTATCGACAGTTTCATTGACTTTTTTATTTATTTATTTATTTACTTATTTATTATTATTTTTAATGTTTTGTGGGAAGGGAGCATTACTGTAGCTGTTGATATTTCTCTTAAGAATTAAAGAGGTAAAAAGTCCAAAAACATGAACATTTGAACCAAAGAGGGAGATTTAGGGGGTATTCCATCGAAAACATTCAAAATCATTTTTAAAAAAAATTCTCCACGAGTTTTTTTGTTTTTCCCCACTTTTTTCACTTATTTTCCGCTCGTTATAACCAAAAAATCAGTCTCACTTATAAGCTCAATACCCGAAAATATGCTCACTAACACGGCGCAGCGCCCTTTTGCACTTTTTTGGATGCAAGCACTGTCCTTTTACATTTCTAGGGAGATCTCTGATGTATCATTCCACAAAAATCATAAAATAATAGTTTCTGAATAATTTATGAGTTGATGTTTATAAAAATAATTTTGCATGTGAAGATATAGATATGGGTGAATATTAGGAAAAGTGCCAAATTGAAGCATGGAAATTTTCAAGTTTTAAAGTTTCTCGGAAAACAAAATTGATTTGGTATTTTAATACCACATTAGAAATCGATTTTTTTTTTTCAAACGATTAGAGGCGTTGTGAAAAAACGTTTTTCTCTATTTTTGAAGGGCTGCAGTTCTGGATTGTTACTGATTTGATGCAAGTGTTACCGATCTGACAAATGTTACAGATTTCATGTTCAATGTTCATTGAACATGTTTAAATTATATAGCAAAAAAATTAAATGTATAGTAAATAAATCTAATAGTTATATAAAATAATTATTAATATTAATCAAAACTCCTGAACAGATTTCCTGAGTTCTGACTTCACTCAAGTGCTCGTATACTCTTTCAAAATACTTCTGTGTTTCGAAGGGGCTGTCCATAAATGATATCACACTCTTTTGAAACATATTTGACACCTTTCCCCTTTCGACACAAAGTGTCACATTATTTTACAGGGGCGGCGATTCGGGGGGAGGCAACTGATTCTCCCTTTTTTTTATGGTTCATTTATATGTTTTATTTTCCAACTTAAGAACCAAAACTAGAAATTATTTTTAAAAAAAAGCAGAAATGTCAAAATGTTCGGAACATAATTATTTGTTTTACTATGTATTCCTGTTTGCGAAACATTATCAAGCACAAGCAGTAAATTTCAGTTTATGTGTTCATTGTTTAGATATTAGTAAATTAATTGTTTTACTTAAACAAGCCAAAATTGTTTGATGAAATTATTACCAAGTGTTTGTGACATTTTAAAATACATTGGGGTAAATAATGTAAGTCTATTTCATGTCTTAAGTGTTTCTTCGGGGAAAGTTATTGTGTACATAACTCATCAAAATCTTAAGAAAATTGTGAGTTAAGTTGTTGGATTTACATAAATTATCACTCATTTGCTCTAAAAACAGCCCTAGTAAAATTGTGTACTTTTTTTTCTTTTTCCCCCGCTAAAAGTCCTATGGCTTTTAGTGGTCATTTTTTTTTGTCCCCCCTACCCCCCACTTTTCAGTCCCAATCACCGCCTCTACTATATTATATGGGTATATTGTTTTTTAAAAAATATTTCAGCCAGAATGTGTGATATCATACTTCTGGTTCCCCATCCCTCTCCATTCTCCCAAAGAGAGAGTCACAATTTGTTGAACTCCCCTCCCCCTCTCAAAGTATGACATCATTTGTAGACAGCCTCTAATTATTTTTGTAGTTTTTGTTAGAAATTGTAATTTTTCAACTGACCTATATTCAATATTTTTAAATAATTTTATTTTAAATGAATATAGCAAAAAATCCTTCTGTGCAAACTTTTTAATTCTTATTTTAGACTGATATGAAGGCAAAGATGCATAAGACTTTTTTTTTTAATTTCTGGTGATATCCTGTTTTCTTTGCTAATTAGTTTGCGTTCTTTTATTGTCATCGGTAATGAGAACTTTGATTTATCTTTGAATTTATATAGATTAATTTCGTTTCCTAATCTTTCAATTTTCCTACCTTGTTTGAGCAATTTAGCAATGATAGATTCTTGAAGGAATTACTAGTGGACTTCGCTATTCCTCTCTCAGATTTAATCACAGGAGTCCCTCTGCTCCCAAGATTTTTTAATCAGTTTATTTCCTGCTCTTGTTTTTAATTTACCTATACTTCGGTAAAAATTATTAGCTGAAAACAGAAAAAAATGAAATGTTTGTGTAAAAGTATAAAAAATTAATTACACATCATCCCCTGCGTCCTTATCTACACTGCACCTCTGTCATACGTCAAACGTTAAAAATATATTGTTTGGACGCAAGATCGAAAATGTTGAAGATTGAAAAATTGAAATTGATTTGAATTTTTAAAAGTGTAAATATTACTTTGCTTGTAAATATCACTTTACTTCCAATTTTGAAGAAAAAAGAAATAGTAAAAATACGTACAATAAAAATTTTAATCATAATAAAAAAATTTCTCCTATGATGAAAAAACTAGTCGCCAAGCTTTTTTGAGCGGCATGGAATTTGTCAGACCCAGTATATATATATATATATATATATATATATATATATATATATATATATATATATATATATATATATATATATATATATATATATATATATATCGGTCATTCTCCAGAAAACGTAACTTTTGAAACAAAATATTTTTCAATTTCGAAACTTTTTTTTTTTTTCATTCTTACATGAAAGTGGTACCTACTAGAAGTAACCATAAACAATGGCCCAGCTAAGTCCCAATTATTTTACTCATAATTTTTTTTTAAAAAATGGCTTGTTGACGAAAAAAATAAAATAAAAAAACTTTTAATATTTAAAAATCGAGGCCAATTTAATATCAAAGTAGTAATTTTGTTGATTGTGCAAACAATCAGCTGTTTTAACGATTAGGGGAATATAATATTAAGCTCTCTTAATTTAAGTACAGCTTAATTAGTAGTTTTAAATGTATGTTAAAAAATAGTATTTAGTAAATTTGAGGATATACTGGCAATTTATCATTTTGGTAGAGTGCCTATTATTGATGTATTTCCCATGAATTAGTTATTTTCACCTCAGAAATAATGACATTGATAAGGTCCGTCACGGAGGTGAGATTCACGGAGATGAGGATCTTTCCCTTAATATAGGCGTAATAGATATATTTTTGATGAAAAACTTTTTTTTCTTCGTTGCTACAATCTGCACATGTTAAGTATGTGAAAATAGGTTCACTTCTTTTTTTTACATTAATTTACACCCCTGAAATTCAAGTTCACTGAGGTGAGAAGCCAGAATAACCGCACTAAGTTTTTAAAGCAAACTCTGTCTTCTTGTTTTTCGACAAAAATCTCACAACTTCCACTATGGCTGAAAATAAACAAGGGGGCTTCCTTGTATCATGGAAAATAAAATTTGATGCCATTACTGCCACGTGTTAATGAGGAATGGCATTTTGTATTTAGGTAACGGAAGTGAGAGTTTTTTGTGCGACATGACTACTCATCCTTAAAAAAAACGAACTAAAACACAATATTAAGAAATTAAATGTACTTATACAATTAGTATTTGAGACAATTGTGAAAGGAAGGATAAATAAATAAACATATACTTTTAATTAAACAAGTTATTAAGCAACATAAACAGTCACACAAGGTGTGTAAAATGCCACGGAGATGAGAATTCACATGTTGTGAACCAAAAATATACTAAAATAAAAATTTATATTAAAAAATAGTTGGCAGTTTTCAATAGATATATTTTTGATGAAATTAAAAAGCATTGTTAAATGAATTGTTCCTTAAAGTTTTTTCTGTAAAAGACGTGTGACTGTGACAGAAAAGTTAAACTTTTTTAAGAATGACCCATATATAGTACAGTAAAACCTCGTTAAGTCGTCACTCAAGGGAACAAAAATTTTTGACCACTTATGCGGAGTGACTACTTATGTGGAGTGGGAAATTAAGGAAGAAAAAAAAAGGCCTTACAAATATTTATGAATAGCAGTAGAATTCTGTGAGAAAAACAATAGCTTATGTAAGAAATGTCTATGAATTAGTGGAAATTTTAAAAAGGGGAATACTAATGAGATAGTTACTTTGTTTTGTTTCCTCTTACTTATACATTACTTAATAACAACAACTTATTTTAATGTAGTCACGGTACATTTAATACAATCCTTCAATGTCGACTGATGAAGTTGTTGCTTACGGAAAAGAACTATCTCTTCTAACGTACATCGAGCTTTAAATTTTGTGTTTTTGTTCCTTTTGAACGGATGTTAAACACTGACTAACTTTCTCCAGCTATTAGATTTTGTCTGTCTTGCTGGAAGGAGTTAGATTCATATTCTCGGTACTTGGCAGAGTCACGGCAAGAATTATGCTTTGAATGACCAGAACCGAGGATCGAGATTTTAAGGAAAAGAAATATCAAACAGCCTTTCAACTAAGTCCGACACTATTTTCTAAGATCCGATAAGGAAAAGGAATTTTAGAAAACAACTTTTGAGTGACTAGTTAAGCGGGTAAAATTAAATTTGGTGACCAGTAAAGGAGGGTCATTTTACATTACTGTGAATGAGACCTTGTCGGGACCAAAGAAAAACGACCACTTAAACGGAGTGACCACTTAACCGGTCGACTACTTAATGAGGTTTCACTGTATATATATATATATTAGGGTGTCCCAAAAAAATGAAAGTCGTTTTTTTAAAACGCATACCCTCTTATTTTTTTCCTTTTATATCAAAACCGTTGGAAAAAAAGTTTCATGCAATTTGAAGCACGGTAACCCGTGCCGACTTGCGCCTAAAGGTCTAAACGTGTAAATAGCACGTGTATTCATATAAGCAAGCGAATGCTGACGACGCGATATTTTGCAAAGCTCAAAACAGCTGTAAATAGTGCACAGAAAACAAATGAAAACAGAAAAACATATGTTGGGGGGAGGGGGGGCTTATCCGTAGTAATTTGCAAACCGTCAAACATGTCAGTACGAATACATTCCGGTCAGCGAGCGCAGTATAGTCCTTCCATAGGGAACGAAACATGGCAGTGGAATTGCAAAGTTTGAAAAAAGGGATATTTTTAATAGGAGTCGTAAAACAACAAACTACGGGCTTGAAACTTCCCTCTAACGGATAAGTTCTGTCGGTTTTGTTTTATAACATTCGAGAAGTAAATTTAACCATCAGTGAAAGTGCAAATATCGCTATTCGGGAATGCATCATCTTTTGGGAAAAGGCACGCGTTCCCACCAAAAAATAAATTGCTAAATTGTGTGAATAAACTTAAAAACCTGTATCAAATCTAGAGAGACTTACAAAAAAATGCAGAGAAACTGCAAGAAGTATTCAGGCAGCGCCAACAAGAATTTTCAAGTAATTTAAACAATTGATTCAATATTGCACATGCTGATGCACTTCGGTTAATCAAAATAGAGGAAGATGGGACTGTTGCCTGCTTTGAGTGCTCAAAAATCAAAAGAAGATCGCTTATCTATAGTTATTTTATATGGATGTGACGGAACAACTCATTGCTGAGTCTAAACTGGATAATTCCATAGGAAAAGAACAAACAAAGGCTGTTTGAAAGGCAGTTTTAGATTGGAATCTCGAAGACAAAGTTGTGATATTACAGCTTCCAGAAGAGGTCCTTTAAGTGGTTCTTGCGCTATTCTTGAGCAAAAATTTGATAGAGAAATGCTTTCCTTTGCTTGCCGCCATCACATATATGAACTGATCTATCTCACTTAAATACAGTGCTATGGAGGAGCTGCGGAGTTGTTCCGAACTGTACCTTAACTTGGAAAATTTACTTGACTTTTACCGTGCTGAACTTACTAATATTACGCTCAGAGATGACTATCAAGAGTTGACAGAACTGCCTATCATATTTTTAGGTGGATATATCAGAAAATGAATTTAAAATAAAACCACCGGGAGTCATGCACAAAGCTCGATGGATGGCTCGAGCGATTTACTCCCTAAAACTATTCTATTTAGTTCACAACTAAAATTAGATACGAAGGAAAATGAAGCATTGTTTGATGTCTGCTTTTTTGTAGTGACAATATACGTGAAACCATGGCTTCAATGCATTTTGACAGTCAAAGCACCCAAAAAAGATTTGTGCTTTTTGATAAAAGTGTACGAAAATGTGGACCCAACTATCTCAAAAGCTGCTCTACAAAAATTCATCCAGCTTTTATGGTATGGTCAATAATATTTCATTCCTTTATGTGAAAAAGACTGTCTCAAAGCTTAGTGCAGTAAACGATGCAGCTGAAAGAGCGGTAAAAATGATGCAGAACTTTCATGGTTTGCTAACAGCTGATGAGGAACAAAAACAATCTATTACGTTGTGTTCAAGAGCAGAGGACGTTCTATTCTGACTGCAAAAAGCAAACATTGAATTAAAAATATGTACAGTAATGTTTCTTTTAGTCTAATATTGTTGTAAATATCTGCTTTAAATAAATTGATGTCGCGTGTAGTAATGAATTATGCAGTTAGCAATTTTTCCACTGTAGTCGCCTTACAGGATTTTAGGTCCAACTTTGACCTCAAGTCGGCACGGGTTCCCGTTATTTAATTGCAATGGAACTTTTTTCTCATGTTTCTGAGGTGAAATGGAAAAAATTTGGAGGGTATGCGTATTCGATTTCACAAATTTTTTTTTCGCCATTATATCTTGGAACACCCTAATATATATATATATATATATATATATATATATATATATTGCGTGTAGCGGGTGCAAGATTGCCACTCTTCTGCACGAAGTTTCAAAATCTCTCAAAACTCTTCAAAAATTACATGTACAAACCTTTAATACTTTATAATACACAAATGAATGGGAAAACAATTTAAAAACATGATAAGAAGGTGGAATTTTTTTAAAAATGACTAAAAAATTTCCAAACTTTTGGACATGATTTGCGCTATTTTTGTGAAACCAGCCCATACAAGAACGAAACATCGGTGGCAACATCGGGGCATGCAAATCGGTTCCTAAGGAATTTTCAGGGTTTGTTGTGTCTAGACATAGTCGAAGACGTTCCTGGAAGAGCGAGTGGGTGGAAAGGAAAAAGCGGAAAGTGTTCGGGGTAACAGAGCTTCTGGTAGAAGATTATAACGCAGTGTCCGTCGGTCATTAACCTAAATAGGATTGGGTGGAGCGCGCATAGTGCACTGTAGTATGCGCGGTAAATGCTCTTCAGTTTGCAGAGCAGTCGCCTTTGACGCCCCTTCAAACGCTTTCCCGGTAGCCAAGATTTCACAAACTGCCATTTTTGCTAACAGTCCCAAGAAAAAAAAAAAAAAAAGAAGAAGAAGAGGAGGAGAAGAAGAAGGTGTATCCAGAGGGGGGACAAAGGAGAGCAGCTGTAGGCCTTCCAAAATATTTTTTTTTTCCATTTTACAACTAAAAAAATAAAAAAATTGATTCATTGGCGATTTCTTCATTTTCTGAACATGACGATGAGCTCGACTGTAACTTAGTGGGTAACTGTGGAAGTGTATGTTTCTTCTTTGGGAGCTCATTGAAAAGGGAAATGTTTTGGTGTTTAGTTTTGTTTTCGTTGTAATACCGCTATGAAAGCATTGCATTGCACCCCCGCGCGTACCGCGTTTGCAGTTTACCAGTTTTAGATGCCGGAGATGACTCTGACAAATGGGGCTGCAGGGACAGTTCAACCTCGACCCCACAGGAAAAGACGCGCTGTCAGAATTGCCGTCTTAGTGTGTGTTTTCTCTTTTTTTGCCAGTGTTTTTATGCCAGGTGTGATTACAAAGTTTTGTTACAGTATTTACTTGCTTTTTGAGCCAGAGGGATCTTATACGTTAATAATGCAACATGTTACTTGGAGGAGGTGCATAAGTCAAAGTACAAACAGAGGCAAGTTTCCTATATCCATGCAGATGAAGAATTACGCTAAAACATTTCGCTTTTCCACAAACTCTCCACAAAAAGTGTTCTTTCTCTTTCCGACCCCCTGAAAAAATTTAAATTTAGAAAAGCGTCTCTCCCAGGCCCGTCATTTAAGAACTTTCCGGAGGGCAAGGCAAAGTAAGAACTTTTCAGGCAATGCATTCAATAGGGGAAACGAAACAAAATTTATAGACATAAATTCATTATTTTATGGTTTCCAAAATCTGGACACTGTAATTGACCCGAACCCTCTGATTTTTCCAAATGACGACCTAAAATTACTTTCTGCTTGCACCACTGAATTAATACTTAATTTTAAACTTGATGTAAAGCTTTCAGCTGTTCTGTACGATTAGTTGGGTAACATAACTTTGTGGTTATTAGAAAAATTAGTAAATAGTACTACTTATTTATTTATTTTGACATTACGTTTGAGGAATCGCTAGTGGTGGATTTTCAGGTTTGGAGAACTGTCGCTATGCATTTTTGGGGTGCCCCTTAAAGATGAACAGAATTATTTAAAACCCCTTTTATGAACCTTTTCGAACTCCCATTGGAAACCAATAGGTCGTGGGATCCTTCGCAATTGCCACATGGTAAATCCGCTGCTGAGTATTGTTTAGCCGCTGCGTAATTGTTTTTTTTTTTCTTTTCTTTTCTTTTTTTTTTTTTTTTTTAAGAAATCAAATATGCTTTATGAAGTTGAGGTGGAGGCGGGACGTGGTGGTCGGGGTGACTCCGTAGTGAGAACGTCACTCTATAAAGTAAATCAGCCATTCCTAGAGGGCAGGAAAATTGAAAAGTGCCCTGGGCTTGGAAAATTGCAAGTCGTGCCCTGTCCTAGCCTTAGCAGTATTTCTATGTGTTTGAATATAAAAACGAAAGAAAGCAAAATCTTAATTAAGAGATTCAGAAGAACAAAAAAATAAAATAATGTGAAAAAAAGCCCCCTAAAGTATCACTAAAAAGCACCACATCAGCTCAAAATGTTAAAAGTTTTTTTCACTGGGGCAGCAAAAGCTTGTATATTAAACAAATAAAAATATCAGGCAGGAAATTGAACATTTTCATAGCGGAAAATTCTACTCTTTCATTGCATAATCGAGGATAACAATTTCGTTTTTAACGTTTCATTTTCGAAAAATGAGCAGAAGAGGCGCTCGTGTATATAAACATAAGATTACTAATTGTCGAGATGTATTTGGTTGTTTTTAAAGAATTTTGTAGTTAGTCCCTTTTTAATTAATTATATTTTATTTTTAAAAGCTTGGGGTGAAATTGCAATTCCCTGCCGGATTCATAGACATAATCATGACTTTAATATTTTTTGTGATGCATTTGTGTAAGGTTTTTTTTTTTTTTTTTTTTTTTAGTTTAATTGTTTTGTAGTTTGTCCTTTCAATGAACTTAATTTAATTTATTTGGTATAAAATATTATTATTACTTTTTTAACATTAAAAAATATCAATTTAATATTCCTTTAATTAACAAAAAGTTTTCGACAGACTTTTATGCCCCCCTGCTGATGCCCAAAGTCATAATGTTCGTAGTCACTAACGCTCGTACCAAACGGTTACCGCCGGTCGACGCCTTCTTCAACTATAATAAGATGACTTCAATCTGCGGTTCAGGTGTCTGATCGAAAGTTAAATACTTTGGTGCACAAGGGACAGGATTGTGACTTCCTATAAGGGAGTCACGTTGTCACACATTAGGCAAATGTTTCACGTGACTTCATTGCGACGTCACTGCAATAATTAATTTGTGACTTGAGACCGTCACTTTTTGACATTATCAAGATGTCGCGGCAGCGCACCATGTAAAGTTGCTGTGGAAATATGAAACTGCTATTGGGATATACACAAGGGCTCTTAAAAAGTATCTGACCCCCTTTTTTTTGTGAAACCTAGATGGATATGAATTAAGCGTGCTTGCATGAGCTGATCTTGAGCCTTAGTGCACATTCGTGAATTCTTTCCTATCTGTCAATAGTCTCAGTCGCTGCAAATAGAGTTAGAGTGAGTGGGACTCTCTTCGGACTTTTTGATTTCAAGAAAAATAATGAAACGACTGGAGTAACAATACTGTATCAAATTTTGCCAGAAACTGGATGAGAGCCAAGTTTAAACAATTCGGAAGATGCAGACGGCTTTAGTGACGATATTTTAGCAAATTTCTCGCGCTTGATTTCAACTTTTTGGCAAAAACGAGGCTTCTGTGGTTCAATAGGCTCCTTACTCTCCTGATGTGGCCCCTTGCGACTTCTGGCTGTCCCCAAATTGAAGAAGCGATTGAAAGGCACGATATTTCAGGCAAGAAAGGACATTATGGTTCCAACGACAGTTCGAGCTAAACTGCATTCTCCTTACAACAATTTAGCAGCATCACTGGGAGAAGTTGGGGAGTTTGAAGGAGTTTAAATTGAGGGTAACTATGTTTAAAACGCTCCCGGTTCGTCAGCTCTTTTCTTCAGCCAAAGTTCGAATAATTTTCTAACAGCCTTTGTATATTTCAGTGATGGCAAATCGACTTTTGAATTAAGTACATCATCAACTGAACTTAATCATCATCGTAAGCTGCTGCCCCCTGTTAATGACTTTACAGTGACGCTTCGCGACATTCACGTGACAGGGACCCTTATGTCATAATCATGTGACTTTCACATATTGGTCGCACTTTAGTGACTGTGCTACTGAGATGTTTCACCAACCTATTATAAAAGCTCCGAGTGGATTTATCGTTATTACTCGTGAAAATAACAACTCAACGCATTTGCTCGTGTCTGACACGGGCTAAAGTTGCAGGCAAATTTGCAAATGCCCATGTCTCACACGAGCATCTTTTATTTCGTGTCCGTTTATCTCTACTGCCCGTCTGAGATTCGTTCCAGTACAAACAGGTAGAGTAGATTATAATTAAACATATTTCCCATAAATGGCACTACTTATGCAGCATTTTTGTTCTGTAAACTACGTCATGCTTTGATGATAAACCATAAGCTTGATAAGAATTATTTATTATAAAGCAGTTACTTGGTGTGGAAAAGGTGATCTATTCATTTTCATAGAATTTGTAGTCACTCTTATGGTTATAAATACGACAATTCGATTTAATTTTATTTTAATATTATGAAATTCAAAATAACCATGTAATCAAATCGTTTACACTTTGTTTATGTACCATTTTCTTGAAAATAACCTGTCACCCTCCTTTTCACACAACTGAAATTGCAAACTCTATCTTACATTGTACTTACATTTACATATTTGATCTTCTGTCAAAATAAAAAACATTTCGTGCCTTAAGGGGTAAAAAAACATTTTGTATAGATATGTGATTAAAGGATTCAAATGCAGGCCCGTCATTTCAAAATGTTCAAGGGGGCGGGGGGGGGTCAAAGGTTATGTATTCAATGCATTTTATGGAAGAAAATAGCAAAAATGACAAAATTCGTTATTACATTATGTTTCATAAATCGGGGGGGGGGGGGTCTATTGACCCTCCCCTCTCCCGATCGCCAAAATGACGGACCTGTTCAAATGCACTGTGAATATTATTTACCTTGGACGAATGAGTTGTTGGAAATTTCCCACAAGTCCAAATGCGGGCAAACACCGGCCGAAGACGTCTCAAGACCATTGTAGGAGGAACACATTTCGTTTTCTCAGAAGAGAGACACTCCGAGAAGCGCTCCATCCAAGATACGTCTTCTTTCTCCTGCCGAAAAATGAAAAGAAACTTGTTCGCCAACTTCGGGCATGCCCCGAGTTCAAGGATAGTGCCCCACCGTGAGTCGATGCACATTTTCCACTTCGACCTACGCGACGACCCAGCAGTCTCTATTTCTTTGATGAGGTAATAACTGCTCGAACTCATGTTTTCCGCAATTCCTTGCACTACCCCTTTGACAGGAGCGCTCGTCTCATCGGAGGTGCAAACCAGATAGAGGAGGGGGAGCCATGGGGCGCAACCAGCAGAGCCGAACTTAGCTCCGTACCACCTCTAGGCAGTTTAGAAATCTTGCTTCCCTCCCCCTCCCCCCCCCCACCAAAAAAAACTCTTTGATTGTAAAAAACGCAACTAAAGCTATTAAAAATAGGGTTCCCGAAATTATGAAGAAATGATGACGTTTTACATTAATTAATTTTTTGTGGCTCCATTACTGTTCTAGTGTAGGTTACTAAGCGATTCACATAACCAGTTTAAATTATATTTATGCATATTCGTTTAAATGTATATCCATTAAAAGATGATAATTATTATTTTTTCACAATACTACAGATTTATAAAACCTGTTCTAATTAATTCTTTGATGTCTTAAAACATTACCTTATCATGACAACGCAGATGAATTATGGTAAAATGATATAAAATATGAAATGGGGAAATAACAACAGCGGATTTTAGGGGTGAGGGCAGGGGGCAAGTCCTCTCAAAAGGAAAAATCAATTTAGCTATTTCATTTATGATTTTTAATTGAATTTCCTCTTGCACAAAGACTTTTTTTCATCATTTAACAAGAACACAAAACACACAAAGCATATTTGAATAAAAGCATTCGGCAGCACACATTTAACTCACTAGTTTTGAATTTAAGAGAACGTAATATCGCGATTTGTCCATTAATTCTTGTTGGTGGAATCAATAACTAATTTATTTTTAAAAATGTGCACATGTACCTAGAAGAGCAATTTCAATCCAGAAAGCTATTTGTGAAATAATAGATTTTTTTAAATTCAGCTTATAAAAATTTCAAAATGAAACAAATCATAAAAATATTGCCGTCAATGGAACGGTTCCATGACTAGATCACGAAGATACACTACTGTTTGTGAAAATTGCAACACCATGAAGAAAGCATCACAGTTGAGTGTAATGGTACAAATAAATGATTACATTTTTAAACCAAACATACAATAAAAAGAGATAGAAATTAGTATTTTGTGTGGCCACCACGGGCCGCAATAAGAGCTGCTACACGACTCGGCATGGAGTGAAACAAAGTTTGAATATCTACCTGCGGAATAGTATTCCATATTGTTTGAATGCGCAAAGTTCGTCTGTCGAAGCAACAGGACGAAGATCACGAGCGAGACGCCGCCCAACAAAATCCCACACATGTTCAATCGGTGACATATCCGGGGAATATGCAGGCAAAGGAAGAAGCTGTTCTTGCTGCGAATCAAGGTAGGTTTTGACAGTCCTGGCGACATGTGGACGGGCATTATCCTGCTGGAATATAGCCCCAGGCAATCCTTGCAGGAAACGACTAGCTTGGAGCTGTAAAACTTCGTTTATGTATCGCTTACTGTTCAAATTGAGCACAATTCGTAGCAATTGTGATGGTCCATGATATGCTATGGCACCCCAGACCATAACTCCGGGTGTTCGTCCACTGTGGCGTTCGATAATGCACTCCAGAATGTGGCGTTCACCGGCATAGCGCCTGACACGAATTCAGCCATCATGGTGCCACATATTTAAGCGGGATTCGTCAGAAAAGACGACCTGCTGCCAATCTGCACGCCAGCTCCTATGCACATTGGCCCATTGTAGCCGCAGGCGGCGATGGTTTTGCGTAAGAGGAATCCTGTATAAAGGAATCCTCGCGCGCAGCCCACGCTGCAGCAGACGTTTCCGAATTGATGAAGCACACAATGAAACACCGGTAGCTGTTAACCACTGTGCTGCCAACTGTCTAGAAGAAGCTGTGCGGTCCGTCAGCGCCATACGCACCAGGTATCTGTCATCGCGAGCTGACGTCACATTTCGGGATCCACTCCCGGATTTCCGAGCTGTCCGACCCTCGTCCGTCCACTGCTTCCAAACACGCATGATTGTGCTGCTGTTACGCTGCACATGAGCGGCTACTGCACGATAAGACAATCCAGCTTCACGAAGGCCAACGATTCTGCCCGTTCAAACTCCGAAATTTGCTCAAATTTCGCTTTCTTTCGTCGAAGAGGCATAGTAAACATTCAGTTCACGTTTACTCTAGCATATAACCACCGATAATCATACACGCTTCGCTACAGCCGTCTATTTATATTCGGTTTGATCCGCCGTTCATAGGGCGCTGCTTAGCACACGCATGCGCTACCGATCTGCGATTCTAATGCTTTGCGCATATTATGCCCTGCTTTACATTTCCTGCAATTTTCAGCTCACTCGCGTAAGTCCTTCGTGGTGTTGCAGTTTTCACAAACAGGAGTGTATTTCCCGTAGTAGAGTTTGTGCAGACGCGTAATCAGTTTTAGTACTTTCCTTTGTCTGAAAACTGTCTACTGCAGAGTCGTCATATAGCTAAATATACTTTATCATATTGTTCATCGGTCAGATAAGATTTCTACCATTATCTTACTAATTATTGAGACTTTCATTTAGTAATATCATGCTTTGAATATCATTGATCAATTAAACGTGAACATTGACTTAAAAGAGTGCCTTTTCAAGTACAATTCCCCATAATTCATGTTTCATCATGATTCGTCACAGCAGTAACATCTATTAAAATATTCAAAATGATGGAGTTGCTATCACTGGACCGCTAGATGTTTTCACGAATGGACCACCTGGCAAAACGGTTCAATTATGGAAAATCGCAAATATCGTTGTAACTTCAGCTCAACTACCTTTAAAAATTCCTCAATTGTTTTAAAATAAATATGATAATAATGAAAAACAGTTTCTCAGTAATTCATGAAGTCTTTTACTTTATTATAATTTCAACTCAAATTTTTTTGTAAAATTGAATAAAAATTTAAAGAATAATAATAAAGTTTCAAATACTTTCTCTGTTCCAGAAAAATGTAAAAATTAGTAAAATATGGTCAGTGGACAAGTGACAGTATGTAACGTGCTACAGTAACTTACAGAAGTGGTGGCCTGGGCTTTAACGAAGTTGGCCGACAGTATAGAGTCCTGAAATATACTTTAAACAGTCGCATGGAAGATGAAAATCGGTTTGTAGTTACCTTAGTCACTTATTAGAATTTATGTCCCACAGATTTAATTAAGATAAAAAGTCTGTTAGTACTCTGGTAGTTTGAGACTTAAGCTTCTGGTTTCAGTAACAAAATGGTCAATAAGTTCCTTGACATTTTAGTGAGCAAGTACAATCTTGCTTCGAACGAAAATTTTCATAATGGGTTTAGCAAAACTCCCAACAGTTCAAAAGGGGTTGAAAATATATTTGCTAAGAACGGTGTTGCACAGATTGGGAAAAGATCAAGTGGAGAAAAAGGCGTGATGACAACAGTTGCGTGTTGTGTGAGTGCTGGGGTTTTTTTTATATTCCTCTTATCCGAAAATAAAACATTTTAGAAAAATAATCTCTTTTTCTATAACTTATTGTTATTTGCAGTGTTTATTAATCGCCTGTTATAAATATTTGTAAGTTACGCGTTGATTTTTTTAATTTGAAAATGTGGTCCATCCATGGAAACTCAATGGTCCATCCATAGCAACCGGCTGCCATGAATGGACCACATGCTAAAATATTTATTTTCAAGTTTTATTCTTTATTGTGTATATTTATCATGAAAGTAAATGTTATTATTAAAAGAGAAATATACTGAGAAATATGTTCCTATAATTAAAGTAAAATTTGAGTTGGATTTCCTTTCTAAAAAAATCGAAAACTGTAGTGGTCCATTGACGGCAACCTTCCCCCGTGGTAGTTTCTTGACAAAAACATAATATTAATCGAAACGCCATGCATATAGTATCAAAATGTGATCTCAACTGTATCATGGTTTTAAGAACAAATCAACTTGGAAATTCGCAATGAAATAGTTTCAAAATTCTTCAATAAAACATACGTTATAAAGCTATATGAAGCTATGATTGTCTTAATTAAGTAATATTTTATAGATAAAATATAAATTAATTAATAAACTCAAATGAGGAAAGAGTTTATTTAACAACCTTGCTCTTGGGTTATAATCATAATAAGAATGTTCCTAATTTAAACCGCTCATTTAATAGCATTTCGGTGAAATTATACAGAGTTTAGCTTTTAATTGGCTTGAAATGTTAAACATATTTTACGCAAACTTTCAAAAGATATTAGTGCATAACATTTATGTACTTGAAAGTAGATTCATTGGACTTAAGGAATCGTAAAAAAAAAAAAAAAAAAAAAAAAAAAAAAAAAAAAAAAAAACATTTTAAAAAAAATCTTGAAAATTATTTTATGAAAACATTGTACGAGGGGGGGGGGCGGTATGCACTTCTTTATTTTCGTGCAGCCTCCAAAAATTATCTCTGTATCTGCTTCTGAGAACTAAGCAGTAACCGAGATTTGCCTCGAATGCTAAGCATGGTTCACTTAAGAAAGCACCACCTTTACTTTCGAAAAAAAGTAATTAACTTCTTTGAGTTGCTCCATTATTCGTCATCTTTCGCTCAAAAGACAATTTGATTTAAAAAAAATAATAATAATAATAATTTGAATTTTGTCATCTTGAATTCAAATTATGTTTTTCGCAATCACGAGTGTGTGTGTATATGTAAGCGTGTGTTTTTGTGTGGGGGTATGTGTGTGTGTAGGCACGTGTGTTTGTGTCTGTGTGCAGGCATGAGTGTGTGGGTAGTTGTGTGTATGTGTGTGTGGGGTGTATATGTGTGTATGCATATGTGTTTGTGTCTGTGTGCAGGCATGAGTGCGTGGGTAGTTGTGTTTATGTATGTGTTTGTGTATGTATGTGTTTGTGCATGTGTGTATGTGTTTCTGTGTGTGTAGGTGTATATATGTATATGTGTGTAGGTGCGTGCATGCATGCGTGTAAGTGTAGGATATTGATGAAACCTGGAGACGGTTTTCGCTAGAGGTGCAGCATCGTGAGGAGCCCGTCGACGGTGATGGTGTGGAGGGTGGCGGTGGGAAAAATCAAAGGAACGTCAAAAACAGTCAAATGAAATCAATAAGCAATCGTGATTGCTCAAAGAAAAAAAAAACAACGATTACATCTCGAATATCCCAATAAATTATCTTATCTTACTCCTTTCAACATTATTAATGTTATTTTTTTTAATCAAAACCGTGTTTTGAAATCTAATCACTATGTTTTTTAGTTATTTAAAACCTATGTAACTGAGTCTTCACTGAAAATTGAACATGAATGTTTTGGGCATAACCGCTGTGTTATATAGCTATCATCTTTATTTATAATCAATCAGTGCTAAACACGGGAGTTCTCGCGTGGGGTCCTGAGTCACCACAGTCACTTAAAGCCCCATATATTTGAGTGTAGTGTGCAATTTAACTGATTTGAACACGAACTTTAGTAGCTGAGTTTGTAAATGTTTTCTTCCGTGAACATCTGATATTTTTCGTTTGTTGAAAATCCGCATTCATTTCTAGCAAGGAAATATGCAACTGGAAGCCAAATCCCAAATCCAACTTGGAGTCAAATTAAAAAAGCCTAAATCACTTATGTTTAATGTGAACAATTTACTTGCAAGGTTAACTCCAATTATGCCTGAGATAAACACATGTAAAATTTAATACGGATGTGTGTTAAATGTCTTTTGACTGGTTTTTCTTTAATTCGTTCCTTTTTTGAAATATATTAAATATTTTTTGAAAATCTGTAGCATTACTCAATTTAAAATCTTTTAATTTTTTTTATGTGTAAAATATCTCTTACAAATGGACAATGAACTTTTGTTCAAAATTTACCTTTATAAAACATACTAAGCAAAATTAACTGATGGGGTCGCACAGGAGCCCCGCGTGACATTTTGGGTGCTCTGTGGCGCGAGTTCAACCGTGTTAGTTTGTAATGGAGCTAGCTCACGAAAGCTAATCTCATGTACTTCTATTTATTCTGCATTTTTAAAAAAAATAGACGATATGCAGCGGAACTCATACACCGGAACCGAATAATGAATCAATTCATAAAATGAAAAAGTGTCAGTTTCTTCCCATTGAAAAATTTTTACGCCTATGACGTAACTTGAAACATAATTGGAGCTTCTTTATATCACTAAGTAATATTCTCTGCCGGCGTAGTAATCAACCGGCAACTATGAAACATAACCATATCAGCCGTTACTTGATTTCTTGTGCTCATACATTTCTGCATCTTCCTCGTATTCTAACTTTTCAGAATTTCAGAAACCTCTTTTATCGAATTTCTCTTTTTTGCAGTGTTATGACTTTAAAACATTTCATTTTATTTGAGGTTGAATATACGTTCTAAAGAATCGCTCCTTCAGAGCGCAGTCTCTCTTTTTCTTTCTTTCTTCTTCTTCTTTTTTTTTTTTTTTGTAAATAGGGAAAAGAGGGAAGGCAGGGTGCTTACACTTTTTGTGACAGTTTTCTCAGATAAAGTTAAACAAATACCAGTGAGACGGAGAGCAACATAGTGTCGAAGAGTCTTTCGCACGCTAGGCTTTTTCACTGGCTGAATTACCATTGGAAGTGCGAATCCTGACGACTAAGTAGTTTTGTGACATTGAAATAAACAGTTTCAAAATTAATTGCTACCTGTTTTTATCAATCAGCAGCAGATACATTTTTCGAAGCAGGTAAGTTAATATTTCAATTTTGTAATTGTTTTTTCATACTGTTTTACTCTAAAATTCTTTTAAAAACCTAAGAATGAATATTTTGAGTGAATTGCATACTACTAATGATACTTTATCGTGTTTGACTAAAAGTTTAAGAACAGTTCTCTTAAGTTGTATGTCAGAATTCCACCTAAGAAAATAATTTAACATTTTTGCTTAATTGAATCAGCCGCTTTCTTGAATCGAAACTGTTTGAAACAAACGTGATTCATATAAAAGGCGGTCACTATAAGGGAAAGGTATGCACACTCAGGCTCTTCTGCTTTTATGTAGAAATTTGGTAAGACCTCATTTTGAGAGTATGCTATTCAGTTTTTGTCTCTTTATCTTAGGAAAGATTCTAGAACTCCTTGTCTTTGAAAAGGTTCAAAGAATTTCCACTAGACTAGCAAGAGAACTTACAAATTTAGATTACGGTGACAGATTTAAAAGGCTTAATATTCATAGCCTGGAGCAAAAGAGTCAGTGGGAACATATTCAGTTGTTTAAATTTATCAAAATGAAAGATGTTAATAGGTTTAATTTTTGCAAGGGAAGCAAGACAAGGGGTCAAGGATGTATCCAGGGAGGGGGCATGGGGTCCGTACCCCCCCCCCCCTCTTGGCGAAAGACCACTGTTAGCTATTTGTCAGCTGCTGCAAATCAAGTCAACAAAAACTTTTCAAAAGCGAAAAATTTTATGAAACCCGCTATTTTCCCCTTAAATATTCCCATTAATCGGCAATTTTCCCGCGTCTAAGTCAATTCAGAACACGAGAAATTCGTGCAATTGCAGTTCCCTCTTGCCGCCTGTCTTTTGCTGTGTCGCGTATTCTATCCGAAAATGACGAATTTCCGTTTCTTCTTTCAATTCAGCTGGGTTGTGACCTTGAAATTCGGCCCTTTTCCCTTGGTCCACCAGATTGCCATCGGCAAAGTAATGGAAAACAAACATTCATTGTCACTTTCGCCGTACCCCAGTCTCATTGGCGTGGTTTTTCTTCTTTCTTTTTTTTTTTTTTTTTTTTTTGACTCTTTTCCCGTTTGGACTTGATTTCCTAGACACGTGCTGCACGAAGGACAGCCAGAGTGGGGTGCATCCCTAGTGAATCAGTAATTGAAATTCCTATTATTTTCTGTTTTAACACACAGTATTTTTCTACCACACACTTATAAGAAACATATCTAGAACAAATTTGTAATCAAAAGAAAATTAAGTTTACACAAACTAGGTAAGTCGTAGTTCCCTTCAAAGGTTTTCTTAAGAATACGAGCAATTTTATGTGTTATCCCAAAAATAATTTGTGTTTGAAGTTAAAATAAGTGAATAAATAAAATTTGAAGTTGATGCAACGAAATTACTTTTCGCTGTATCACAATTTTATAAAGCGAAGAATGAAATTGAAAATTACTCGAATATTTTACTGTGATCAATTTATGAAATTGCAAGTTCGGCCATATTAACACATGTAATTTAAAAGTAATTATTTGAAATTCGTACTTTTAAATCGTACTCAATTGTGACTCGATGGTTCCAAGAGAAGGGCCGTTAGTCATTTTTAATTGAAGAAAAAAATCTTTCTTCGATGTTGTTCCGTTTTTCAAGTAAAGCATATTTGTATTTGCTTCATTGGAATACATTTTCTGATTGTTATTTACCGCCTTTGTACTGAGGAATTATTTAGTAAGCATCTATGCATCCATCATTAGTAAATTGCGAAGGTAGCATTAAACGTAACAAAAACGGACAAGTGCATTTAACTATAAATTACCAGGTGAAAATTTCTGCTATTTGCTGCGTTACAAGCAAATAATTAAAAAAAGGTGAATGCGAAGTAATTTTTCTTGTGTTTTTCACTTCTATATTAGTTTTTTTTTTTTTTTTTTTTTTTTTAAACTCTTAATTTCTTCAAGTTAAAATTACTTGCTATTTCTTACAATAGAATATATTTTACTAACATCACATAAAAGAACGAAAAAAAGTCAATACCTACATTATAAAATATGATATGCTTTCGAGAATACAGGATGATTACAAAACTGCTTCTAGAATGGAAGCTATATCAATTTGAAATGAAAGAATCAGAAGTGTTATTATTGTTATATTAATTTTGGAAGATTGATTTAAATCATTACTGCATTTTTAACCACAATTATTCTAAGAGATTTTACAAAAGATTGTCTTAAGACTTTGGAATATAATGCCTAAGGCATTATACTTTGGAACATCAGATGATTGAGAAGCAAAAAATTTGCAAACTGAGGCTATAAGAAACCTATAAGTTTTGTTTCCAAAATATGTTATGCATGCATATTGTTGAAAATGTATCTAATTTGATGCTGTTGTATTATCACAAACGGGACGAAGACTACCTTAATGTTCAAAATTTGACGTTTGACTCCAAATTATGAAATTTTCGAATCTGACACTTGCTTACTGCTAATAAAGACAGTAAACTAACTAGGTTGTAATCAAATATTGTCACAATAATTCGTAACAGAGCATATTGCCATTTTCCCTGTAGTTGTTTACAATTATTTTTTAATTTGAAAAAGACTGATTTGTACAGAAGTTGTTTTGTATCAACAGAATAAACAGAACTCGTGTTTGGTGGTGATATAGGTGGGTGCAATGGCTCCTCTTGATCTTTTAAATGAAGCATCAAATTGAAAACATCAGAGCAAAATTGCCAGTAATGTTCAAATCGTTCAGGACCTTATAAAAAAATATTTATAATAAGCAATCACTACATTTTTTCCACAGTGTAAAATAAAAATACATAGATGATTAATTTCATTCATTATTACATTCCATTACTCGCCAGGTAAAAGATCTCTCAGATATTCGTTTGGCTTGACAAAATTAAACCCCGAGTGCAGTCTTGCATCGCAGAGAGCTCAAGTGTCTTCATCTGGTGGAAACTCGGCGTCAAACTTTCCTATGCCAGTCACATCCGCGCCTTAATGGTAGAATATGAAAGACTAAATGACATATCGGTGGTTCGCACTAGGTCCGAAAAGGCTAAAGCCTCTAACGAAGCCCCATTAGAAAGAAAAAATAACATTACGGATCATTAGATAGCTTATTTTACCAATTCGTTGCAAAAAAATAATAACGATAAAAAATAAAAATAAAAAAAAAATAAACGGCAATACGCCTTTTTTTTAATGATTGCAGAAAAGGAAGTCTCCGTCCCTCAAAGAGTTAATAGCTTGTTCAAGCTTTTAAATGATGGTTAGAAATGATAATTAGAAAACGGATAAAATTAGAAATTTCATTCAATTTCGTATTATCAAGAGAATGTTATAAACGTAAATAAATAAAGAACTTGCTCAAGTTTTTTAAATGAAACCTTGCTAATACTTTCGTCGAGAGGGTGGTTGAATTTTGCCAGAAATCTTGTTCAAATCGAACAGGGTGGCGAAATCACGTTATATAGCATTCATACAGTTATACATTCGACTCGATAGATATAGATTTCTTTATTTTTTCAAATAAAATGACTTATATATACATTTTGTTTGACATGTACATATTTTGTTGAAATATATTACAAAGCTTTAATATTTTATTAAATTATCAACTGCATTTTCCAAGTAATCCCTAGAACAATTTTCGTTTTCCAATTTTCTTTTATTGTGAACTTTTTCTTAATAGGAATTATATCACTCATTTTCAAAGCATCAGAACAGAGGAAGCTTATGTGATGGAATTTTTCTATCCATGTTTGGAAACTTAGTATGGGATAACTTTTAGTTTAATGTTAATTTTATAAACTGACAATAATTTCTTTGCCACTTAATATAAAATTTTTGTTAACTAATTCTAACTAATTGCTCTATCAATTTCAATTATTTATTTAATTTTAGTTAATTATCATATTTTCATAATTAATTTTAATTGAATTTATTTTTTAACGTAAATATGAGCTACTAATTCTGCTTTAGCATGCCTCCTCTTTTGAAGTTCGTGCAACCTTGGACCCCCCCCCCCCTCTAGCAAAGTTCTTGCTACGTGCCTGAAGTGGTCATTGTATTAAGCTATTCAAATCTCAGGCTAACCTGGAATTGAGGAAAGACTACTACTTTTGTAGGGTTGTGGGCACTTGGAACAGCATTGCGGAAGAGGTTGTTATGAGCAATGGTGTTGACAGCTTTAAAAGGGCTATTAATCTTCATCGGGGGAGTAATAAACCATCTAGTAGCAGCGTAGGTCGGCCCAGAGCCTGTTCTGGCTGTCACATTTTTTTTTTTTTTTTTAATTTCCAGGGAGAGCTCCAGAACCCCTTTCCCGTAAAATCTTCAAAATTTGTCTAAAATTGCCCTTTGGAACAATTTCGAAAAGTAAAAGGAGGGAGAAAGAATTGATTGCAATTAATTCTTCCGATCGAGGACAGTTCCTGAGCTCCATTTCCTACTCTAACGTCAATAAATATAGCCAATAATCACGTTTTTAAGGCTGCAGTTCCTGCAAATTTTTGCTGAGTCCCATGCACCTTTCTTCCTTCTAATATCACCGAAGACTATTTAAAATTGCGTTTCTAAAGCTACAAGTTTCAAAATCTGCTTTAAAAAGTCTTCTACAAGTTGCCCGTCCCCATCATCCGAAGGTTTTTTTTTTTTTAAATTTGCTCCCCCCCCTCTTCAAAAAGAAAAACTACTTTCTAGTTGCGTCACTGGTCTAAAATCGGTTCATCTGCGCAATACTATTCTCTTAAAATATGAACATTAAGCTGCTTGGCGGTGCTCGCAGTATAATAGACGGTAATTTTCATACAAAAGCTGATTATTTTATGGTAAAGCATCTGCGTAAAATAGCAAGCTTTCGTATGCAGTAAGCAAAGCAGCTCATTATAGCGTGCAGTGCCTCCTGTTCGGTAAATGCTTGCAAATCTGTCCTAGCTCCAGCTGTGAGATGGAACCTTGCAGCTTTATATACAACTCTTGATTTGGAGGAACTTACACTATATCACGAACGTATTGGGACACTTTCAATAATTCACATTTTTAAGGATTTCTCAAGATATAAAAGATCAATTGCTTCGTAACTTTTGTCACATAACAAGTATGCTCTTGCTGTGAGTTTCCAATAGAAATTATATCACTCTTGCTTTTCGGGGGTGAGCAAGAAATTCAGGAAAACAAAAATGTTTTTTCGTCATCATTCATCGTAACTAACTCAGAATGAGCTGTAAATTGCAGGTTAGCTTACTATGTAGAATCATTTTTCATACTTTTGAGAAGGTATCACTGATATTCACGGAAATATTCTTTCAAAAGTACAAATTTAAACATAAGATTGGGCAGGAGATTTTTGCCCAATTTAAGGCGTATGCGCAAACGAAAGATCTTATGTAGAAGCTATAAAATATTTTTTAGGTTCAAACTGCGCTACAAACTGACAAGTTATGGCTGTTGCATTATTAAAATACAAAGAAAAAAAACTTATTTTGAAAAATTCAGTTTTTTGCACATTTTTTTCAAACTTTCCGCCTCATACGCGAACTGAATATGTCAACTTAGATTTTTTTTTAAATTATTTTCCCCCTATTTAGGATACCAAACTACCACTTTTGAGAGGTAACGCGATTCCGAATTAAAGAAATCGATTTTTTTGAACCACCGTATTCAACATCTCTCATCTCTGACAGTCGCGAAGAAAGTGAGAAGAAGTGAAGACGTTACTGGATGTGCTGCTATTGCGGAAGTAAATAAATAGTTACGTTGGAATTCTTAACAACAAGATGACTGATGCTCAAGCTAATATATACAGAAAATAGTACATAAACTACTACAATTCCAATTTGTTCATATAAAGACCAAGCCTGGATTTATAAATTTTGCCCAATCCCCCTGCAAAAATTCGGCAGGGCCCCTAATTGCCTACTGGATTTCTATGTCACTAAGAGTCGCGGGCCCTTTTAGTGGCGTAGTCCCCCCCCCTCACTGCAGGGTCTGCAGGTACGTAGATCCAGGTCTGATAAAGACATAAAGTAATAAAGTCTTCAACTGAAATTGAACGAAATACTACATGGCAAAATTCCGAGTACCACGATAAATATACATATATAAATTTCAGTACAGTTTACTATCAATTGAAAAACAAATACCTTGGCTATACAAAATAGGAAAATTGAAGTAACAATGAATCGGATTATATCTAACTATCACTTTTGACTAAAAAGTTATTTAAAATAATGAACATAGCAGATAGTTCTTAGATTGTAATCTTTGAAAACATTAACCCTTTAGTTATTAACTATGCAAACGCTACAGAGTCGTTCTGTTTCGACGAATTACTTCAAATCCTTCTTTGGCTCTTTTAGATTCAAATAAACCGTTTATCCTTCAACTTTGCTTATCGTTTTATTATGTTACTAGAAAATCGCCCGTCAAAGTATGACGGGTGAAATTTGCTTCTACATTTTAACGAAGTAATTGCCTGTTTAGTGATATTTTGATAGTTGAAATTTTAATCCTAACTCCAGTGGATTAACCCTTAAGTCCAGTAGATAGCGTTAATTGTTGACCACTTATTTGTTTCTTCATTCTCCCAAGTCCTAAAATGAGTCTTACCAGTAAAACAGTTGAGTTACCGACTCCAGTTCAGCCTTGTCGAAATAACGCATTTCCCTGCATGTCAAACATTACCAAAAAATATTATCAAATTATAACATGGCGCGAGTTTCTTGATGACGTCAGCGTTACTCGATCAGTGAATTCGCTATTATATACAGGGTGTAACAGTACAGCGTTTACAGATTTTCAGGGCAGATAGAGTACACCTAGATGATGCGAAATCACATAGCAATGCATGGTCGGAAACGCTTTCTTGGCGCAGTAGTGACTACACAAATCACCAAAAAGACGACACGAACAAGAGAAGAAATCATGTTTTTTATCCCTAGTACAGCAAAAACCTAAGAAAGAAGAACATGAACGAGTCAACGATCGTCATCAAAGTTGGTAATCGAAATTACGACCCCGGGCCGTGATGCATGCCTCACATCTCCGGCGCATTGAAGATGAACGTAAAAGCGAGTGCGGCAACAAAAACCACGTGTGCGCATGCACCGCAATCTGACGATTCGGTTTACGTAACGACGTCAATCGTGTACACCAGACAAAAACTTACCATCATTTTTGTTGTATTAGAAATGACAAACATTTGTTTTCCTCTTATTTGTGTCCTGTCTTTCTTGTACTTTGTGCCGTCACTATCGCGTCAGGAAAGTGTTTCCGACCATACATTGCTATGTGATTTCCCATCGTCTAGGTGTACTCTATCTGCCCTGAAAGTATGTAAACGCTGTACTGTTATACTCTGAAATGAGGATGTGGCACGAATTATGGGCTACGTTCGTATACAGCAACTGGTCCACAGATAGGTTAACCGGTGACTAACCGACGCGTTCTAATCAAGCTACTGGTTGATGAACAGAGCCGGATTCGGAAGTGTGGAGGCCCCGTAGCAACGAAGGAGTGGAGGCCCCTAATCAGGGTTCGAAAAGATCATCATATTTTCGAAAATATCTGATACTTTGATATATATCCGAATATTTTGATATATATGTATATATCCGATTCTTTCGATCAGCACTTTAATAGTAAATACATCCTGAAGTTACTGCTATTTATTTATTTTTTTATATTATTATTATTATAAATTATAGGGGAGAAAAAACGTAAAATTTGCTAACCCGTGAAAGTTTGGATATTTCGTAAAAATGTTATTGTGGTGGCCCCTTTGTTGTGGAGGCCCCGGTGCAGTAGCTCCGCCTGCCCTCCCCTAAATCCGACCCTGTTGATGAAAACATCCAATGGACTCTATTCACGGTTTGGCGACGGTCCCTTCAGCTATCGGTCTGCGCGGGTATTTTGACCAACTACGCAGTGTTAGTAGGGCTAAAAAAACTTTTTTATTTTCGAATTACTGAACTTCGTACGCATCACGAACACAGGGCCGTCGCTAGGTCAAAAAACTGGAGGGGATGTACGCATTGGCGGCCCCTTGATAATTTCAAACGCATGTTCCAATACGCAGAAAAAAAGAGAGAAAATTAAGCTTCTGATTTAGCAGGGATAGTCATATTAATAGACCTTAGTACTTGTAATATAAATTTAATCGTAAGGAATTCAGATCAGAAATAAGGGATGCCAGAGGGCTTCCTTCTGGCATTTTTTTCGGAATTGAAGATATAAAAACGTAGATTTAGACTATATATTATGTTGGGGATAAAGGGGAGAGGAGGTCCGACAGCCTCCCCCGATAATTCCCTCCCTCCCCCCCCCACCCAATATAAATTCCCAAAACACAATCATACGTTACATTTGATTATGTTCAGGAGTGGGGGTCCGGCGGCTCTCCCCCGGGAAATTTTCAAAATTGTTATTTGAAAAACCCAGTTTTAAACAAACTATAGTGATTTTGAGGGAAGAAGAGACTTTTCTCCGCACACACCCCACCACTTAGCTGTAAGCCTTAGGTTCCACCGTCCGGGGGGTCCGCGTAGCGGGCCCCCCGCACGGCTGGGTGTGACGGTCGATAGTCGTCAGGGCTACGGACGATCTTGGAGCTTATTGCGCCGGGGAAGGTCCCCGTACTGGGCTTCAGCCCAGCTAGGAGTTTACCCCTTAATGTGTGAACCTTGCTCGCCATGAGATACGGGATATCTCCCCGTACCTCTTTGGTGTGCCATGGATCCCTAGGGAAGAAGAGACTCGGGGTCATCCCGATAAATTTTCAAACTTCAAACTCTAAGAACGCAATTGGGAATTATTTCTGATTGTGACAGATAAAGGGGGGTTCCGACGGGTCCCTTCTGAAAAACTTTGAAAATTGTAGTTCGAAAATGCAGTTTTAGGCGATTTATGGTGTTATTAAGGAGAAGAAAGATGCGGGCGCCGTCCCCCGAAATTTTTTTGAAATTGAAGCCTTAAAAACGCGATTGTAGGCTTTTTTGTTAAAATTGAGTGCACCGCCAGTGTCTTAAAATTAAAGCTCCGAAAACGTGAAAAAGCCAACCTTCACTGAAGGGGGAGGGGTTGCAGGGGCTCGCGTACAAAAATTTTCGTAATTAAAGCGCTAAAAATGAGACTTAAGACTTTTTCGATGATGTTGGCGAGAGAGAGAGGGAAGCATTATCTCGAAAAATTTCCGATCTGCGGAAAACGCGGTTTTAGAAGAATTTTGGTAATGTTAATAGATGGAGAGATAAGGAGTCCTCCCCTGGCAAATTTTCAAAATTGAAATTCAATTAACGCAATCGTAGGCGAATTTCGATACTGTTAAAGGGTTAGTAAGTTTAGGAGATCTCCCCCGCAAAATTTTCTGAAGCCTTAACAATGAATTTTTTGAGAATCTTCTGCAATATTAGGAAGAGGACAGGTTCGGGAGACCACAGGGATTTTTTTAAAATTAAAGGCCAAAAAACGAAATTTATTCGACCGTGAATGATGAAAAATGATTAATTGAGAGGGCGTTTCTTGGGGATTAAGTTGGGAGCACTCTCAAGGGTTGTCGAAATTGCAGTCCTAAATACTCATGTGTAGGCCATTTTTAATGACATTAGGGAAAGAGGGGGTTTGAGAACGTTTTCCCACAATGGTTTCAAAACCTAGTTTTAAAAACGCAATTCCAGACCAGCTTTGGGGACGTAAAAAGAAGGAATTGGAGTTCTTCACTCTACCCTCAGTTTGACTACGTCCCTATCATCATTTTAAACTTTAATTATTGATAAACATATTGTATTAATACTTTCTTCTAATTTTCCTTTGCCAAACAGGATAATTTGCTTGGATTTTCCGTTGTAAAATTCTCAATTTACAGCCCAATATTTTTGTTTTCTTGAAATACCAGCGTCTGCGGCCTCAGAAAGAGAACTTTTAACATTTTGAACGAAAGTGGTAATTTCCTGTGATATTTTAGGTCCTATTTATTCCACTTCATTTTATTTTAAATGTTCCCCCTGTATCTCTTGATTAAGCTTTGATGTACTTACGATTTTTGGGTTCAAGCATTTAGAACTTCTGGTGTGATTGATTATTCATGACATTACTTTAAATCTCTCTTAGCATTAAACTGTGTTATCTTTTTTCTCTCTCTTTCTCTGTTTCAAATATATCGGCGACCCATGCATTTTTCTCCACTTAGCAACGGTTTTCAGGAAAATATTTTTCACCAAAAAAATGACATATGGGAATGTTTCGGTTGTCTGCATGAAGCCATCCTATTTATTTATTTATTTTTTAAACTGAAGAACCCTGAAGCACGGTTTTGTATAACCAGGGCCGCCGAGAGACAAGGCGTGCACCTTTTGTCGCCGGTCCTCCATCCCATTATGCTAATTTTACTCTATGCACAATACTTTAATTTGAGCCGGGCACATAGTTTCTGACTAGGCAGACATACTCACTCTGCAGCCTAGTAAATAGTGCACTGAATACTTTTTTTTGCGTTAAAAAATGTTGAAGCGTACGTACATTTCCGCGGCCCTTACTTAGATAATCTTAATGAAAGAGAATCATGGATGTTCCTAAATTGTATTTTAAGATTACATTTTCTATTTAAATTTATCGGAAAAAAATACTTTTTGTCACTATTATTTCAATTGTTAATTTATATTTACTATTTTATTTTTTTAAAACAATAAAGAGTTTCCCTTTTTCTTCGTTTGTTGCTTCGTTAAAAGGAAATTAACGGTACCACCCCCCCCCCCACACCCTCCCTTGTCGTCGGCCCTGCATGAACTTGCTCAGGGCTCATAACAGACGTATAATTGCATGAAAAATGTTGAGAAAAAGAAAAAGTAAAAAGAGAATTTGAGTTTTCACCATGTTTCTGATGAAGAACCAAAGAGGCTTAAAACACCCGAAAATACGATTATAAGAAGAGTATTTCATATATTAAATGAATCGCTCATCATTCTTTTACAACGTTTCTTAGTTAAAAACTTCCAAGAGCTCTATTTTTTAAACAGAAAGAAGAGTTTGTTAGCCGCATGAAAGCAAGTGTTATTATAAACGCTGTCGTTCGGGATTTTCGTCTGCTACAAGTTCCCGCAATGCACATTAGTGAGGTTTTATACTTGCAGTGACGTCAGTTGACTCACGGTTTGGTCATCAATCAACAAACCATGAACGACCGGTAGCTCCATGCGAACGAAACCATCTTCTGTCTAACTACGCGTACTGAAGAGTAGGGACTCAGAATTCATTCTCTCTTCTAATCAATGCGCCTTGGCGTCTACTGAAATCAAATGAAATTAAATGTAGTTCTACCGGTGGTTTATGGTACGAACGCTGGATGCAGTGAGTGAGTATCAGTATTATTTAATTTCAATGAGTACTGTGTCGATTTCGTATTTAATGTAAAATGTTTTTGCCTCCAGGATTGTATTGCAATTGAATTTTTTAAAAGATACATTTGTGTGTGCATGTTTAGGAACATGGTTTCATTTCAGGGCAACTGTTGAAAGTCCTTTGTTAATTTCGTCCTCCATGTTGTTTAGCTGTCGAATGTGAGAAATGAAATTTAGGAAATGTAAAAACCGATGTTTCAATTTTTTCTCCCTAGGATTAGTGGGATGGGTGCTGCTAGGACAAAATACTTTTTTGCGCAAAATAAAAATACTTCCTTGAAAATATTTTGTAGCACAGAATAGGAACAGGAATTCGACATCTTCATGAAAATAAAAAATTGATCAGTCAAACCGGTCAAAATTTCGGACTATTTTCGTTTATACCCCATCAAAGTAAATCTTGATTTTTATGTTTATTTTGCTTTTAAAAATCATTTAAAGTATTTTAAATAAATGAGAAAATACTTAAAGTAGAAGAAAAAATCATTGTCATGAATATTAGTTTAGTCTAGCAATTAGGCTTGGTGTGATAGAACATGTAATTTTTAATGTTTGAAAAGTAAATTCTTACACTGCAGAGACACAGGACAACTAAACAAGATACAACTAATTAAGTTTCTTTTTGAAAAAATCATGTTTCCAATTTCTACTATGGTTAGAAGTAGAACTTGTACTTTTTTATTTATTTAAGTTTATTTCATTCACAAATGATGTTATGCTCAAAGTAATATAGCGTAACACATATAACAAAAAGATGGAGTGGAATTGCAAAACTTCCAGGTATTTTGAGACGGTTTGAAAAAAAAATTGATTTTTTTTTTCAAATTGAAATGTAAACTAGTGTTCAAAAAAAGAAAGAAAAGTTAAACGGCTGAAACTTGAAACTGTGGCCTTTACTCCTTCTTTCAAGATTCTGTATCAAGTTTCAAGAAATAAAATCGATCAAATTTGGTGAAGTTACCACCCCTGTAAAGGGCCAGCTTGCTCCCACTAGCACTGGAGAAAAGCAGCAAATATACAGGCTCTTGATACTTAAATCATTTAATGGGATTTTCTCGTTGTTGCAAAAAAAAATAAATAAATAAAATAAATAAATTTAAAAAATAAAAATAAAATAAATAAATTAAAAAATAAAAGAAAAACCTGTTTCTTTGTAGATAATTCATAAAATTTCTGCTCATTGATAAAAAGATAGCAGTTAAAAACTGTCATGTCATTCCTTTTATATTTGCTACCTTTTTTTATCATCATAAAAGAAAATAAAAAATTTAAAATTTAACAGTTTTTTTAACATAAGGTGAGATGGGGTACGTTGGACTGATGGGCACGTTGGACTGGTCTCAATTATTTTAATGCTATTAATATTGTTTATTTTATTTTATGACCAACAAATAGCACCTATGGTCCTACAAATCATATAATGAAATGACATGGTACACTTACATTGCACAAATTTTGTTCCAGAAATTGTTATTTCAGTAGTCTTGAGTAATTTTCAGAAAAGTGTAACTTTATTTTTTTAATGGTTTTCATCAAGATTGCAGAAAAACAATTTGAACTCTTTTCTAAAAGTAATGGTACACATGTGATATATCCCCCCATTTGGCGACATCCGATTTTTTACACAAAATTGAAATATTTTTCTCGCCAATCAGGCGATAACTTTTTAAGCATGGTATCCCTGGCTAACCTGTGTTGCTAAACTAACCTGTGTTTGGCAACCCGAAGACAATCTTAGATCTGTTCAAACTTGTTTATGGTCCATGTTGGATAGATCTTTGTTTTTTCGTGCAATATACCTTATTGGAAAGCTTATTTTGTGTTGGTTTAGATTCAGTAGTTGTGTTTTGATGAATAAATATTAGAAAATGCCAGTTTCTTTAAACTTGACCTTTAATTAAGAGTAAAACCCAACTTTGGGTGTGTCTCGGTAAGGCACATTGTTTCATATGTTGTGTTTTAGACTGAGTGTGAGGATTTATACAACAAAAACGTAAGTTTTTATTTTAGAACAACAGCGTAACAAGAGAAGAGTTTAGAACAAAAATGTAGAGTTTTAGAGCAAAAATTTTAGAACAAAAATGTAAGTTTTTTATTTAGAAAACAAAAACTCTCACTTCCGAAATTCTTTGTTTTTACAAAATCTTGAGGGTTTCTTGTAGTTTTTAACTTTATATTTACTGCATATAAATTTATTTTACAAAAAAAGTACAGTTATTTTATTCTAAGAGTTAATTCTTATCGATGCCAAGAACTATTCAAGCATATTCTGTAAACATGCCTCCTTTGGGTACCGAATTTCTGAAAGTAAGTTGAATCTACGATTTTTTAAAAATATGAAGGAGAAGGTGTTATTATATGTAAAATATAGTAGGTATTTTGAAAGCATTTTTGGATAGCAAATAAATGTATGGTATTTTTGTATTGTTTATGTTTGGGATGTTCTGCCGAGACATTTTTACTTTTCATACATCAAAATTTGAATAAATAAGTGTTTTTTTGGCTGGAATAGTTATATTTTGGGTATGTTTTCTGCTTTAAACATCGCATATTGAATCGCTTTCCTCTTTTTTTGGTACAGTATGAGAATTGTTTTTGTTCGAGGAAATGCATGTTGGAAAATAGCTTTTATTTTTATTGGTGCGTATGGTGCGTATTTCTTTGATGAGCTGTGATAATAATTTGTTAATTTGAGCATTTTAAATACCTACTGGTAATTTTTCTTTGTGTACAAAAACTTTCTAGTTTCTGGTATTTTTGAAGCAAATGATTCGCGATGTTTTTTGCTGTGGTTTTATGTTGTTTTTATATATTTTGTCTTCTGAAGTGCTTTGATTATGTTTTTTTTTTCTGAATTTTTCCTGTTGGCGCTAAAAAAGCATTGCTAAGAACGATGCATGACATGTGTCGTCACACATCCTTTTCTTGGCGATGCTTTCTTGGCACCAACAGGAAAAAGTCTCCAAGGATGGGTTATATGACATTATTTCCAAAGTAAGTTCTTTTTGTTCACAATAATTGGCTTTTTTTTTTCAATTTTTGTCAAAAAGAAAAAAATATGACATCACGTGTTCAGACCAAGAACGTGAGGTAGGTTGGTCCATTCTTTGAGGGGAACTCAAAGAGATGCTTGGGTTTATCAATAGATCTATTTCAAATAAATCTAAAGAAGTTCTTCTGCCCTTATATAGAAGTTTGGTAAGACCCCATTTGGAGTATGCTGTTCAGTTTTGGTCTCCTTATCTTAAGAAAGACATTAATGTATTGGAAAGGGTTCAAAGGCGGGCTACAAGGCTAATAAGTGAACTTTCCCACTTAGATTATGATTCCAGGCTTAGAAGGCTAAAAATGTACAGTCTTGAGCAAAGAAGAGACCGAGGGGACATGATTCAGCTGTTTAAATTTATTAAAACGAAAGATGTTACGGGGCTAAAGTTTAGCACTGAAAACAGGACAAGGGGTCATTGTTTTAAGCTATTTAAATCTCAGGCTAACATGGATATAAGGAAAAATGATTATTTTAGCAGGGTAGTGGAACCTTGGAACAGCTTACCGGAAGAGGTGGTAATGAGCAAAGGAGTAGACAGTTTTAAGAGGGCCATTGATCTTCACTGGGGATTGTAAATTGACTAGGACCAGTCTAGCTGGGCCCAGAGCCTGTTGCTGGTCGTCACTTTTGTATTTGTATTTGAACTGAACCAACCTACCCCACATAATTTGAAAACTTTTTTCTCTTAAATATTAATAATTATAATAGTATTCTAAGTACATGAAATACAACGCCAGCTCAGTCAATTCTAACCGAGGATTGCAGTTTCGTGCTTATTAGTACTCATCAGCCCGGCATAGGAGTGACTGCTTTGTTTGGCACTCTTGGCTTCCTTAAGAGGTTTTCCACCTCCAGCTCAGTCACTTCTATGCCGGGCTGATGGGTGCTAATAAGCACAAAACGGCAGTCCTCGGCTGGAATTGACTGAGCTGGAGGTGTATTTATGCCTTAGCCCTGTCTATAGGGCGGTAACTTACTGAAAATATTCTAAGTGTTTGCATATTATACTTTTATTTCATGTTACACATGTTTCGAAGTAATAATAATAAGACTTAGGGCAGAAAAAAAAAGCAAAGATATACCATATAATTTTTTAACAAAATTTATGCTAAATTAATTTTATCAAAAGATTTATTTAATGTCTGCACTTTTTTGCTATTTATATTTTCAAATGTACTTTTAAATTTTTGCAGACAATTGTTTTCAAAGAGTAAAATATGCAATACATCTATAATCAAGTTCCTGTTTTAAACAATTTTTTTTTGCTAAACAAGCATTTTACATAAAAACAAAATAAAACAAATAATTTATTAAAAGAATAAAAATGTACTTTAATTTAAGATTATCTAATTTCATTTTTTATTTTTGATTTTAGAACACAAATAACTTACAGCTGTCAATTTTATTGTACTTTTTTTTAAAAAATAGATGGTATTAGTATAGCAGGATTCTCCTTTTTGGGGCGGCAGCTCGTAACTCTGCAAAGTTTTAAACATGATTATCTGTTATTTTGGATGAAATGTTTTCAAATTTACGACAATAAATCGACATTTAAACAGTAATTCCTTAATAAATCGTTCATCAATGTTCTAACATTTAGATATTTCTCTTCTTTGCACAAAAATCACCAAGCAAACCTGGATTGGGGACAGCTCACAGCGTACAATAGGCAAAGGGTTACCAGCGGGGAATTCCCGTTTTCGTCAAGTTTTCGAGACTTTATCACCTGCACTGGCAAAATGGATTGTTTTTTTTTTTTTTTTTTTTGCATTCTATGAAACCATAACAAAATTTTAAAGTCATTCAAGTCCTTCATTAATCCTCTCTATTTGAAATTGCAGAATTTAAAAAATAAGTAAAATTTTCATTAACAAAGTTCGAAAACTGAAACTTACATTATGTTGATGTTAAAAATCTGTTACCTACTGAACAACTTTGTTCAAAATCTCTTACCTATAGAGCCATTTAATGATTTTCATAAACACCTGCTGTCTTTTTATGTTTGTTCTAGGTGTTCATACGATGCAATAAAAACAAAATTGATGTCATATTTTGTTTTTATTGCTATACAGTGAACAAACGTTTTTACACTCTTGTGCAAAATAGTGAAAATGTGACAAATGTTAGTCTGACTTTGAGATGTAGATATTTATTGGAGCACTTTAAATTGGACAGCCATTGTTCTCATCTTACCATGATGGGTTATTTTCTAGTTATTTAAATAACTATTAATGAAAATAAACTAGGTGTTCCCTAGAACTTGAGGGTTCTAAATAAAATTGTAGAAAAATATTATTCACCGTTTGGGAGATAAAGCAGTTTAAAATTTTTTTTTCATAATCATAAGTGAGAAGTGGCACTCAGGTTGCCATCTTTTTCAGGCTGAATCCCAAGCTAAGGATGTTTTTCTAATAAACATAATTATGCCTGTAACTTTCTTTTTTCTGAATTTTGACATAAGTGAAATTTAAAAACTTTCAAGACTGAAAGTAACCCCAATGCATGGATTGACATGAACTGTACCGTAAGGATTTCTTTTTGAAATACTTCGGATGGATTGTGCACCTATGATAGCTTTTTGATATGTCACATTAGCAACATATCTTGGCAAACAAAAATTTCTCAAATTCTTGTGAATACTACAAAGAAAATATTATTACTGCAAAGCTTATGGTTCTCAATGAGTTAAGCAATATAGCAATTATTTCAAAACTAACTATTTAATACTGAAATATATGAAATAATTTTGAAGTTTATCTGCATTATAAGTTTTCTTGGAATTGATGTTATTGAACTGTAAATTGTGTGCTGTAATCTTAAACCTTGTTCTTAAAAATTATGCATTATTACTTTAAAAGACTCTATTAATATGTTAACTTTTATTTGTTTTACATTAAATGTGTTTAATTCTTACAGCTCATGGAGGGAGATAATGGAATTTTAAAACAAATGGATTCCCATCCAGGCAATGCTTATGTAGAAACATCATCCATAAATCCATCTACAATTTCCATGTATTCTCAGGTACAATTTGGATTTTTTATTTCCAAAATAGAAAAATGAAATTTACAGATTAAACTATTATCTTTAAGGATCAAATCTAGAGATGCATTGGATATCCGTTATCTAGCCTGTCAGGCTGATTATGTTTTGGCTTTCATAAGCTATTGGAAAATAGTGCGTTTTAGCAATCCAGAAAACTTGAAAACACAAATATCCAGGATAGGAATAATCCCAAGCATTCTGCTGGGATGAGATTTTTCCGGCTTTTGCCGGAATTCCGCCTTTTTCTGTTGGCTTTTAAAACCGAGCCGGCTGAGCCGAAAGTTGCATGCCTCGTTTGAGATTTCAATCTTTTTGCATCCTGCAAGTATTTCAATTATTTTTAATGTTGGGTGGTTTTTAACTATGTGCTACCTTATATCTGCTTTTTTTATTCATCATTTCAATAATATTTTTGTCTCTTTAATTTATTTTAGAAAAAATGCAAAACTCAATCAAAAAATGTGGCTTAGCACTCCACAGTCTCGAATTTTTTTGTAACTTGGCATGGTTACTCCTTTTGTGTATTTAAGAAAGTGTAAAAAATATTTTTGGTGAATCTCAAATGGTTTGGCTTTACAAACTGTTAAATGTTATGAGTTTTCATGATTAAATGAGGCAGCTGCAAGTTGTTCTTTTGATTCCAAAATTGTATTAGGAAGTTTTCAAAAACAAATTTTGGGTTCCAATGCAAAGAAAAAGCTAACCAATCTTTTATATACATATATATTTATTTATTTACAATTCTTACTATGAAAAGTATGTTCTACCACATAAAGAAATTTTAGATTTTTCTCTGTGTTGTAAATTCTTACTTTACAAACAGACCTAATTTTAAAATTTATGTTCTCACTTGTTTAACACTATAAACTCAATTTTTTTAATGAAAAAAATGTATTTTTCTCTAAAATAAGAAAAGTTGACACTATTGTGTGATGCAGCCAAGATTGAACTCTGACTCCCCCAACCCTTTGTTCAAGGACTCAGGGGTTAGAAATTGTTGCCTCTTTTTCAAAACTTAGATTTATTTAGGAATAAACACCCTTGCAAGAAATGGTACAATGCAGCAAATTGTACAAAATTATCACTCATACTTAATTAAATACCTATTACCTTTAAAACTTGTAAATTAGCCATTTTTTGTTGAATTTTTGAATATCATGGCTTCCAGGTTCTATTTTGTATATCATCCCTTTCACAAAATTTTTTTGGATATCATCCCTTTTAAGAAATTTTTTTGTATTTCCTCCTTTTTACTGTTTGACCACTCTCATCCCTGACTGGATAACTGGTTCTCTACTGTATCACTATTTATCCCTGTTGCCTGTTTCCATCCAAAAAACAAATTCATAGGGATGTACTGAAGATTCAGTAACTATTCAGTATCAGGCCTACTTTGATATTTTACTATCCAGTATCTTATCCATTTTTTTCAAACAAAATGTGCAGAATAGCACTTGGCATTTGTCAGGTCAGGTTCTATAGAATATTATGAATGTGGGTATTTAATTTTCGTATTTGAAAAAAGAAATCTATTTAAAAATGAAATAACTGCAGTGCATGCTGTACCATTTTAGGGTTTGTAAGCACTGTACCATCAGGCATCACCAAGATGAGTAATATCAATTGTTTTGCTTTGTTTTTGTGAATGACGTTGAATTTTAGGGGCATTTAATTAATGAACTTCCGATTTTGGTTCCTTATTTTTAATATTTTCAGAAAGATCTTTAATTTTGCACTTGCATGCCGTAACGTGTTTAGAGTTCATCCTATTACTAATACACCTGTAATATAACTTTATTTTGCTGCATTTTAACGAATGATGTCAATTTTTTAAATTAATTATCCTTTGTATTAATATTTAGATGGAATAAGATCATTTTTCTGATATTCAGATGCTTACTTTTTTTTTGTGTGTGTGCTTTAGATATAGGTATTGAATTTTGTTGCATAATTTCTGTTGATACTTTTTTAATATATTAAAATATTGTTGCTTTGAATAAATTAAAAGCTATTTATTAATTTAGACTTTTAAATTTTATTTTATGGGTTTGTAAAATATGCACGTTGTGTCAGGTTTGAATTCGGATTTTCAGTAGAATAAATTAAATTACCATTTCATTGTTTATTTTTATTTTTTATATCATGCACTCTAATTATTTAATTTCTTCCTTTGTTTACTTGTTTGCTTTTGTCATTTGGTAATTATTCCTGTAATGCTCAATATGAAGTTTCAAAGCGGTTAAAATTTCTCTGAAGTGTAATCATTTAAAGGGCCACACTTCAGTTTTCTTAGTGGTTTTGCTACTTTTGGGAATTCTCCTTGGAGATCCATCCCCCCCCCCCCGGTAAGTTTTGAGAAGTGCGGGAGTGATTCTGTGATTTTTAGTGGAAAAACGGGTGCCCCTCCCCCTAAGGACAAGGCACACCTCCCTAAATATCGTGAAGACCCCCCCCCTAAAAATGAGAAAAATCCCATTCAACCCCCCCCCCTTTCCTAGGTGGGCACCCCTGGGAAAAATATGAATTTAGCATGTTTAAGAAGTTAATTATGAATAGAGTTGTACCCCCTAGTATTTTTTAGCACAAATGAAATTTTTCTGCTTTTTTGTTCAGACCTGCTTTTATTAAAAAGGTTTTAATTACCTTCTTGATGTGTTAGTATCTTTCATTTTCCTGAAAAATTGCCGTAGCTTTTGGTGAAAAATTGTTTAAAAAAAAAAAGTTGAAAAATTTCAGCAATCGCCAGGGTTTGTGGTTTTTATAAAATCAGGGTTGTAGTGCAGTATAAATAGGCCAAAAAACACCTTGGGGTCAAACAAATTGCAACAGAAATTATTCTTGTGGTAAATGGTAGGTAACACACTCCTTATGAACCTACTAAAAAATATACATCCGTACTGTTGGGACAAATGCGTTTTTTGGCCGCTATCTTGAAAATTCATGAAAAAAAAAAATTGAAATTAAAAAAAATCATGTGTGGTATCAAATGACAGGAAATTTCAGGCTGAGAAGGAGTATGATATAGGATACTTAAAGTGAAGTGAAGATACTAAAAATATACATCTATATTGTAGTGAAAAATGTTTTTTTTTTTTAAATCGTGTGTGGTATCAAATGAAAGGAAATTCATGTTGATTAGGAAAAGGAAATGGGATATTTCAAGTACAGTAGGCAGAATAAAAATTTACATATGTACTAAAGCGAGAAATGCATTTTTTTTTTTTTTGGTCGCCATCTTGAAAAATCATGGAAATTTTTCAGAAATATAAAACATCATGTGTGGTATCAAATGAAAGGAAATTTCATGCTCAAAGAGAAAATGATTTTTATTTAGACCAAGGGAAGGCAATAATAAAATAGGAGCCAAAACACTGAAGTCTCTTGTTGTGTTAAAAATATTATTTATTGATCTAAGCAGTTTAAGAACTGTGGATTACTTTGCGTCTGAGTACATTTTTCAAAAAAGTTGAATAAATACATTTAAAAGAAATTAAGCAGGAAGAAAAAACAAAACCATGATTTTAAATGAGTTTCATAAAATAAAATATTTACATCCCCAAAATGAAATCTCATCTTCATCCAAATTCAAAATGTTTCCTGCGTTTATGCAGTTATTTCCATTACAGTTTTTACAAATTACCGAGTATGGAAGTCCACATTGATGACATATACATTTTGTAGTGTTACATGATGGTTCTTCTAGTGTATTTTGGCAAATATATTTAATTATATTTAAGAGTTGATTTTGTTCTGGGCTCAAGTCTGGATATTGGTTGAAATTCTCCATCTGCCAACTGCCATCTCCAAAGCGTGGGATCGGGAGTTTGTAACTCAAGCTTTTTCCAAATAAAGCCCTGTAAATGTACTCAATATAGATGATATTTCGATGCATTTTGCATTGGGGGCAAATGAGCTATGTCAAACTCTTTTTTAGCTGAAGCTAATTTCCTAAGGTAATTGCTTATAGCGAAGCGAGTTTAAGTGGCCTGGGTCGATGTTACCTCCATATAGTGACACAATAATCTTACAACGGATTTCAACCAAATATTCTTAAGTGACATCTTTCGGTGATCTCAAATAGCATGCTCAACAATCTTAAGAGTCGAATCTTAAGATCAAAAGATGCTCATGATAATAAATATTGTTTAGTTGTATTATTAGTTGGTTAATATGGAAGCCGATGTTGAATTCAGTTTTAATAAATACATATAATAGTTGGAATATTATTACAATATATTCCTTATGGCATTTTAAGAAAACGTAACAAGGCTTTCCCACCAATAGATTTCTGAATGGCTTGAATGTCACAAACTTTATAAGATTATGTGGCAAACTGTATAAAAATATTTATCTGGTGAGTCCTAACAGTGACAGGAACAGGGCACCCACGGGGAGTGACATAGTAAAATATTCTTAAAAGAATGATATAATTAAAATGTTTGTGCATTATCCCCAACTATCGTCGCTTGTTTTACCTGGGCAATTTTTAAAGCTTTTTTCACTATCACTGTGTCTGTGTCAAATTTTGCTTAAATCATAGAATGACCTCTCCTTTGAAAACAATTCGCCAGCATATTGACAAAGCATTGTTTGTTTATAGAATTGGAAAGAAAATTGTTTTTTGGAATAATTATAGCTGAATTGTCTTCAAATACTACTTCAACTAGGGACTGTTTTATGCACAACATGTGCTCCCCCTGTCTTTTATATTTAGTTTCTTATATCCATTGAACACTATGGTCTCTTTTCTACATCTTTTACTTTTATATGCTTCGTATTTCCAAATATTTTAGACATGGATCATGGTATCTGATGAACCAATGCACCACCACTAAGAAAGTAGCAAGTACTCTGGTGATATTGTACAGTAGACCCTCGTTTTACGTGGGGTTACATTCCACGGAAATGCCGCGTAAATCGAAACCACGTAAATTGAGACCTAATAGTAGTGTAAAAATAGGGGTTAGGTTCCGTAGATGAAAAATACTTCATTATAGTGATGACTAATTGTATAATAAGTTTGATGTGTACTGTTATCTTTTTTTATGCACAACATGCATAAAGAAAACATAAACTAGTGAATAAAATATGACAACGTATATAAAGTACAAATTCAAAATGAAAAAAGGTTAAAAAACCAGCAAACAGCTGTTTCGGCACTCTAAAATACAAGTGCCATCATCAGTGCAATTAAAAGCGAAGACAGGTTCAACCCGACAAAAACACAGTCGAGGCGAACATTCCATTCCATGTTCCCATTTTGCATTGGGGGCAAATGAGCTATGTCAAACTCTTTTTTAGCTGAAGCTAATTTCCTAAGGTATATAGGAAGCGAGCCCTTTTTCGACTACTTTTTATGTAAAACATAAACTAATTTTGTGTTCTGTTTATAAAGAAGAGTTGGCTATAATAGCTTTTTGGCAGTCAGTACAAATTTTTCTCTGTAATTCTTTGCAGAGCATTAACGCATCCATGACCACTTGCGTCATTTCCATGATAGAATCTTCCTTCACTAACAAATCAGAAAGATCTATTATATGATATCTTTATGTTAGATAATCCATTGTAATATCTATTATAAAGATATAGGAATGACTTATCAGAAGAGCCATTCCTATTGTCTAGGAATGGTTCAAAATTTTCAATGTGAACATTTTTGGTTGTGTGTCACCATTGTCGGTATCCTCGTTGGGTTTGGCCGCCTTTGTCACTCCTAAAAGCTCTCTCTGTGTGAGTTTAATAACTTTACTTCTGGAAAGAGCTTTGGAACCAATTACATAAAATGTCTCTGGTGGCCCAAGCTCGATTATTAGCATGCCAAAATGCAGTTTATTACATGCAATCTGTAATCTTTAGGAGTTTGGATTTTGAAAGAGGGGACAGTTTTATCTGTTTGCATTGCCGCATCCGCGTAAAACCGAAACTCATCTGCATAGAATAAAATAAAGTTGTCAAATCTTAAACCCGTGTAAAACGAGGGTCTACTGTAATAACATTCAAGGTATCTAATGACTATGGCAATGAAGATTTATCTGTTTTTCTCATTTGCTGAGTACTATGGTCAAATAGTGCTTTTGGCATAGTAGATAACTCGTGATTTAAAAATCCACTAGCATCTTGAGCTTTATTGTCTAAGGAGATACACGCAAGCATCCTCTGTGTTAAAAGACGTGAACTAACGTAGTGAGTCTCACCAGCAATGACAGTCCTTTTTTTAGTACTCTCGTTACTCATAGTTACTACTTGGTCTAATTTCAGTAGTTTCATCGTTAATAAAGCCCTTGCCAGTGAGTTTATCTTGGATATTTCTTCCAATGACATCAGAAAATTTTCTGCAGAACTTTGTTTTTGCTATCCACCATTCCGTTAAAAATATTCCATAAACCACTCAAAAGAATAGCAAATGAATTTTGATCTATAAAGAATTGCATTAGCACTTGCAGTGCAAACACAAATTCATTTAAGTAAGTTGTTGCAAGCATGTTGTAATTGTTTTAACATTTTCTACCTATTTCCTCTTAAAAAAACACTTCGCTTCAAAAATCTGATTAATACCCTTTTTAGTGTGAAATTTACTTTTATTTGACACCTCCCATGATTTTTTCTTTTTTTTTTCAGTTTTGGAAATGTTTCATGATTTTTCAAGATGGTGGCCAAAAAAAAAAAAAAAAAAAAAAAAAAAAAAAAAATCACTTTTTGGTGGTAGCATGGGTATGTTCACTTCACTTTAAATCTCTCATTCTATGTTCCTTTTCAGCTTAAAATTTCCTTTCATTTATTAATAGCACACATGATTTTCTTTTATTTTTAAATTTCTTCCATGACTTTTCAAGATGACGGCTAAAAAACACCATTTTTTGCGATAGTATGGGTGAATATTTTTAGTATGTCCACTTCTCTTTTAACATCTCATATTTTATTCTTTTTTAGTTGGAAAATTTCTATCATTTCATCCCACAAATCATATTTTTTTAATTTAAATTTTTTTTATGATTTTTCAAATTGGTGGCCAAAAAACATATTTGTCCCAACAGTACGGATGTAAATTTTTAGTTTGTTCATTAGGTGCATGTTACCTACCATTTCCCACAAGAATCATTTCTGTTGCAATTTGTTCGACCCCTAACAATATTTCTAATAGACTATTGGGATTTAGACTGTTCAAAACTGCTTTAGGATAGGGCAGGTGGTTTTTAACCGTCCAAAATTGTCTACAACTGTCCAAAACTATGCTAAAGCTAAAGAGATGTAATCTAATCAATTAGTATGCAATATTCGTAATGCATAAATGTAAATGCTAATCAGTTCTAATTAATGAGTATTTGAGAATACTTTTCTTCAAAATGTTCATTTAAAAAATATTTTACTTGAAAAAAGTTGCCAATATACAGTAAACTCCCGATTATCCGCGAGCGGATTATCCGCGGGGTGGATTATCCGCGAGTGAATCAACAATCAAGAACGTGTATTTTAGCAGTAAAAAGGAAATATCAATGGCTGTTTTTTTTTTTTTTCTTTTTGTCGAAGAATGTAAATTTTACTTAGAGTGTTTTTGTTTTATTTGGTTAATTTTTTTGTGCTTTCTTCACCATACATACGCTTGATATTAAGTTTTGCTGTGCAAAAATACTAAACATTTTTACTGTACTGTATATATTTTTACTGTTTAAAGAAAGTATTATGTAAATACAGCTAAATTTTTGTGAAATGACAGTTTTTTTCTTATTTGTCCCTATTTTTAACCTTTTTCCGGTTTATCCGCGATTTTTATTATTCGCGCCACTTGTGCCACTCAATTCCGCGGATAATCGAAAGCATACTGTATATATAACTCCATTTATTTCATAAAAACTTTCTTATGTGACAGTTGGTAGAGTTGTGAAAGGAAATTTACAACACTACCAAGACAACTAATTTTAGTTCCATTTATAACTCAAAGGAATGTTCTTAAATGTGTAATATTTAGATGCAAAAAAAAAGAGGAAAAGCTTAATTTTTTGAATGGTTTCTGCATTTATAAGTTTTACATGATGAAAATTCTTTTTTAAATCATAGATCAAGGAACAGTAAACTGATGTTTAAATACAAGCACAATTCTTAAACTTGTGCAATTCATTTTTTAAATTTATATTTTTAATGTAATGCATTCTGTAACAACAATAAACAAAAACTATAGTAGCGTGACAATTTGTAGAATCAAATTATTGGCATTTTCTTAAGTAGTTTGATGGTAATTTAGTTTTATATCATGAAATGGCACCAGTCAAGAGAAGAAAATCTTCCCAAAAATGTAAAATACTCTCAAATATATATTTTTTTCCTTCAGTTCAAAAATTGTCATTTACTGTAGTTATGTCGATTATTGCACTATATTTTGAAGACTTTCATTTGCATACATGCACAAATGTCGAAAAAAATTGTTTACTATTATGAGAGAAAAAAAACTTGTGTACAAATTGAACTTTTTTATGAAGAATTCAAGTTCTAGGTAACCAGATTAGAATCAGCTATATAAATAGGTTAACAAAAAATAAGCATGTGTGTATATTTATATGCATATATGTGTGTATGTTCCCTATACAAATCCACAGTTTACGTCGAATTTCGCAGGGGTGCCCCTCTTAGGGAAAATTTGCACCCCCTACCACAAAGAGCCCCCCGAATCAGAAGTCCCCCAAAAATGAGGAAAATACCCCTTAAAACAACCCCCTAAAAATTTCAATGATGCAGTCTGTGCCATGAACCCCCCCCCCCCCCCCCCCCCCCCCCCCCCCCCGAAGTAGGCAGGCAGCCCTGGATCTCAGCCAACTTTGGTAGGGAGGTACTTGGGCACCCGAGAAGAAATGTAGGGGTTTTTTTGAAAGCCAAAAAAGTACCGAATTTTAATTTAAGGGCCCAAAAATGGCATTAAATGGCTCTTTCTACCCAAAATAATTATCTGACCCGTTCGATTTTAGCACCATTTGAAAACCTACGAAAAATACCCCTGGAGTTCATTTCCTTCAATGGAATTTCAAAAAAAAACCAAGGCTATAAAATCATCAAAAGAAAAGTTTTAAGCATTTTTAAGCCTAACATTATTTTCATATCAAAAAATTATCCTTTGCAGGATCTCATTTTAAATTAGCATTAGCGTGAATAAAACTATTCAGAAGGTTGCCACTTTTTTCTTGACATGACTAAATAAAATTTTGTTTTTGTTTTGAGGTAATTCCCCCTTTTGATTATTATGTAGAGGTTTATTTTCTTTCTTTATTTCATTCGGGAATTTTTGATTTGTCGTTTTCTTTCTTTCATAATGATTATTTTGACAGGAAATTTTTTTCTTTTTCTCTAATTGAAGCCTAATTTTTGAACATGCGTCACTTGACACAACTTTAATTTTCGAGGTTGACAGTGCAAAGCCGGGCATGGCAGCTGGTATAAAATATAACTTAGACATTTTATTTCGGTTTTTGATATTTTCTCATAAAATTTAGTTCTTCTAGAAATATAGTTCTGGATACAAAGGTTTTGGACAAGACAGTAAAAACCACAGTTAATACTGCAGTTTTTACCCTAGTGTTCAAAGCCTTGTCAATCCTGTTTAAAATGTTTTTTTTTTCTTTTAAATATTTTTTTTTTTTTAACATTGAAATCAAACAAGAGTGAACTCACAATAAATGCAGGCAGAAAATGCTGTAACAGTTCCTGCAGTGTATGCTGCAGCTCCCTGGATTGCTGCTGAGTTGGACAAAGGATGGCTTGAAGTGTCTACTGTAACAATGTAATGCATAAATTAAAGCTAGCCTTGGGGTGCTGTGAGAAAATTCTGTCACAAATAGCGAAAGTTTGTGAATCCCTGGCTTAACTAATTGAAACTTAGGTTGTTTTTGCAAAATAATTTTTAGAACAACACCGCAAAATTAATTTAATATAAATATTCATTTTATAATTTAGATCACACTGATCCAGGAACCATGGCAATAGATTGCTCCAACTGTATTGAAATAAAATTGTTTATATTTACATAGTATAGAAGATTGTAAAATATGTTGACATGTTTTCCTAATAGCGTTCTCTTCTATTTTTATTGCAGATTATAAAGTGAAATTAAGATGAAGAAGTAAGAAGATAGTTATTGCTGATACAACTTAGTAAATTATATGTTGCTTCTATGACATCTATGATATCGATAATTTTTATTTTTGCTGTGATCATTTTGATCCCTATGATGAAGAGTCAAATATCTAAGTGACAAAGGGAACGCCAAGTGAAATAGGCTGTAGATGAACATATGGCTGAAATAATGAATGAAACTGGACAAAATTGCAATGTGAGTATAAGTGACAGAGATGATGACAAAGACAAAGATATTAGTTTATTAAATGATAGTTTTGAGTAAAATTACGATCTTTCTTCTAGTGATAATGAAATGAAAAGTGAAGTTGAGATAACCAATTCAGAAAATGATTCAAATTTAGCTGATGAGCTCAAAATGTGTTTTATTAATCATAATGTTACACATTCATTCATAAATGACATGCTCCAGATTCTAGGAAAACACCATCAGTTGCCTAAAGATGCCAGAACTTTACTGGACACACCAAGCAGTATCTCAACTAAAAATTTGAATAACGGGGAACATGTAAATTTTTTCGGCCTTCATTATGGTTTGGAAAAGCAACTGACCCTTTTATATTCAGATATGATTAAGTTTTCATTTAATATTGATGAATTGCCTTTGTTTAAAAGTTCATCACAGCAAATCTGACCAATTTTATATCTAACTTCTAATTTGAAAAATTCAAAGCCATTTGTTGTTGGAATTTTCTCTTGGCGCAGTAAAACTGCAAAAGTTTCAGAATATTTTTCTGATTTTATTCAAGATGTAAGGGAACTGCTGCAAAGTCCAGTAGTTATGGGGAAATATTTTAATATTGTTATTGATGTTCTCATTTGTGATTCTCCTGCTAGGTCATATATATAATGTACTAAAGATCATAATGGGCACTAAAATTGTGAAAGATGTATACAGAAAGGGAAACAGGAATTTGGGCGACAGATGTTTTTGGAGATGGACTCACCAAAACACAAAGATGAAGATTTTTCTAATAGCATTCAAATAGCTTCTCCAGATATGCACATTATAAATCCTTCCCCACTCCTTGAAATTAATGTAGGTTTAGTGTTCATGTTTCCCTTAGATTACATGCATTTGGTTTGTCTAGGGATTGTTAGAAAATTAATTACACTTTGGTATAAAGGACCTTGTGATGATAGTCTTTCTGGATCTGCTAAAGCAACTGTAAACCAAAATTTAATTCAATGTGCAAAGAATTGTCCTAGTGAATTTCAAAGAAAACCCGGCTTATTAGTTGAAATAGATTGCTGGAAGGCAACTGAATTCAGATGTTTTTTGCTGTATATAGGACCTATTGTTTTAAAAGACGGTTTAAACCCAGACAGGTATAATCATTTTTTATGTTTACATTTAGCCATTAAGATAGTACTCAATGAAAGTTTAATTACTAAATACTTAGCTTATGCTGA